>NC_056741.1:1480931398-1480971398 GCF_019279795.1 Protopterus annectens
AGAAATTATACATTCTATGTTGAACAGTGTTTTGTATAAAAGATAAATAAATGATGGTAAAAAGTGATAAAACCATATTATGTCAAAAAATAGATATTATGCCTAGTCAAGTATAAATTTTTAAATTATTATGTCTACTATAATTATAAACATGATTAACATTTAAAACATTGTGTTCTTTAATTAGTTTTACAACCTGTGTATTCATTAATTAGGAAATTTTACCTCAAGGTACTCCTTAGTTTCAGTATGCAAGTAATATTGCAGTTTTCATTTAACCCTGGTGTGCTAAACGCGTCTAATGTTAGTTGCCATTCTAATTCACATGCTTCTAATAGTAATGAGAAAGGACCACCTCTAATAGTGAAGGGGACATGGTCTATAGCTATAAAGTGAAAGCTGTGGCCAGGGTTATTAAAAATGTGTTTCGCCAGAGTATTGTCACTTTTATTTTTCTTAATAGCATAAATGTGTTCATACAGCCTTTCACGTAACTTACGGTCTGTTTTCCGTACGTAAAAGGCTGGACAACAATCACATGTAGCTAAGTAAATAATAGATTTAGTCTCACAATTAAGTTTATAATTAATATAATATTTTTTATTCCTAATAGTAAAGGAATTTGATATTTTCATATATTTACAATATTTACATAAACCGCACATAAATGTCCCCTTTTGTCTTGAGGTGATATCAATTTCTTTATTTCTTTCCAGTAACATTTTAAGGTTGTTACCTTTCTTGTATACTATAATAGGATTGACTCCTAGTTTTTCTGATAATTGTAGGTTACTTCTAATGAAGCACCAGTTTTTAAAAACTATTGACCTAATCTGATTAGAGTTGGTATTGAAAGTAGTAATAAAACTGGTGGTAAATTGTTTAGCCAACCCACTGTTTAAACCACTCTGGTTGTCTATAATATTTATAATAGAATTGTCAATAGTGGGACTAAGAGGGTCCCTTGTGATGTTATACGTATCTTTAGCAAACAATGGGATATACATTCCGTTTGACCGTTTTAGTTCAACTTCTTGAATAATCTCATCAATGAGTGCTGGAGGGTAACTTCGATTAATAAACATGTCCCTCAATAGTTGGCATTCTGCATGGAAAGTTATGTCAAGGGTGCACATCCTTGCTACTCTAATGAGTTGCCCTTTGATTATTGACCGTTTATGTTTAAATGGATGAGAACTTGTGAAATGGAGAAAAGAATTGCAATTAGTTGGTTTTCTAAAAATGGATGAAAAATACAATCCTTTTCTGGTATCCTTATTTAGTTTAACATCCAAATAATCAATTTCTGAAGTAGAGAAATGGTAAGTAAATCTAAGAAAGTTGGTTGTGGAATTAAAAAAGTCAATCAAATCAGTGGTTTCACTTGCATTCCCATAAAAAAGAATGAAAATGTCATCAAGGAAGCTGGTATAATATTTAATGAGTGGCATAAAAACTGGGTTGTTAAAAATATAATGTTTCTCCCAGTATGCTACAAATAAATTTGCCACACTAGCGCCACATGGTGAGCCCATTGCTATCCCTTGTTTCTGTAAGTAATGTTCTTTATTAAAAATAAAGAAATTAGATGTTAAAATAATATCTAACAACTCTGAGACAACATCAATGTCTCTTTGGGTTGCGTTAAGCTCTTTCAGAATCAGTGTTATCCATTCTACAGCCTCGTTGTGTGGTATAGAGGTGTATAAATTGACGACATCAACTGTAAGGAAGTTGTAAGAGGCGTAGAAATCCAGATTATTGTTATTACTAAGAAATGACCAAGAATCCTTACAAATTTCCGGGATATATTTTATATATTTGGAAAGGATGTTATCAACCAATTGTGCACAGGGGCATGTCATAGACCCACGGCCATCAATAAGGGCTCGCATAGGTGGATTGTTGAGGTCTTTGTGTATCTTAGGGATACCAAAGATAATAGGAGTCTTAGGAAAAGGAATGTCAATGTAATTGTAAGTATCAAGGTCAATCTTAGCTCCTATGAAAAGGTCTCTAAAATAGCCTCTAATTCTAGAATAAGATACATTCATTTCATTTAATGAAGATAAAGTGTAAGCTGGACTTTGTAACACTGACATAATTTTCATGATGTAATCAGAAATATCAAAGATGACTAAATCACCACCTTTATCTGGCTTTATCACCCTCACTGGTGAGAGGCAAAGATTGTTAAAAGCAGCCATCTGGTCTCTAGATGTGTTTGGTTTCCCATGTTTATTACTAGAATCTGACATTTGGTTAAGGCGTCTGATGTCCAGTTCACAAATATTTTCAAATAGAAGTAGTACCGGGTGTAGAGGAGGATTAAATGTGCTAGTGGGTCTAAGAGTGACTGGAGCTGTAAACACTGAATTATTGAACAGTAAGTTCAAATTAAGTTTCCTCACGTAACATTTCAAATCAATAATGGTTTTAGCCAGGTTGCAATGTTTACTGGGTACAAAAGTGTTACCAAAAGATAGAAGTTCAATCAATGAGGGTTCTAGTTCAATACTAGAAAAGTTGTAGATTTTAAAATCGCCTTGCGAATTGGTTACCACTCTCAGTTTGCACCCTTCAACAGTAGAAACATTGTTGACATTTAGTTCAGTTGTTACCGACAGTTGTTCCAGTTCTTGTTCTTGTTTCTCTGGTATCGAGTGTTGCGTGCTCCTAAAAAATTCCCCTTGTTTGGGGTATTATTTGAATTGTTATTATCCGCAATTCTTTGTTGATACTTCCCAGGATTATCGTTATTGTTAGGCCGGATTCTATTACTGCGTCTTGGTACCTCAATAAATTGGTCTTCCATAATTTCCTCTATAATGTCAGTGTCAGTTATATTGGAGGTAAAAGGATGTGTTGTTGTACTGGCAACATTAGGAGTACTCACTGAAATTTTTCTTTCACTGCATAGGGATTGCAATTTGGGGTAAACGTTATTATGCATATAAGCTGTTCTATCTCTAACAAGTTTCTTAACCTTGTTTGATTTAAGTTTATCCACCAGTGCATCAATGCTAGTGAAAATACGCCCATAGTCATATTTGTACCTGGTAAAATTAAGATCGTTTTTAATAGAATTGTCCAGATCATTAACTTCAGTTGTCAATAAAGTAATATGTAAAGAATAATGTTTCACCATTAGTTCTAATAGTTGTGCCCCTTGCTGGTCGAAAAGGGCAATAAGATCATTATGAAATGCAGGGTCTAAAAGCAAACCAGTTGGAAAAAAGGTACACCGAAGACCTTTAGGGATACCTTTTTCATTCAAACATTGTTTAAAGTAAACCACTTCTAAATGGAGATTTTTCAGTTTTAAAAGTTTACTATCAAAGGTTTTAAGTTTGTCTGCAATGGTGTTTGTACTTACTGATGGTAGCTCTGTGCCCGCAGCCGGTCGTTCCTGCAGTGGATGGGTAAGAAAACTAAGCTTGTCTGTGTTTTGAATCCAATCCTGTATCGATGGAACACCAATGAGTGCTGGGTCTGGCTCCCTTATCTCCACATCATGCGTCTGGTTTGCAATTTCTGCGTATGTCCGTTGACTCCGTGGTGCAAGTGGTATACGCATTACAGGTGTATCTCTAGTTAAAATATCAGAAAGTACGGGTGTATTTACATGATTGCGTGTGAAATTAGGAGCATTCCCATCTAATAATGTTCATTGCTCACTAGGGTGTATAGGTTGCACTGGTGGTATCGTTGACAATACTGTTGTATTGTTAAAATTATTAACAGTAGACCCGTTAGGTTCAATATGAGCTGCTAAAGGCTTGTCCGTTTCGCTTTTATCAAGTGCGTCTAAGCGAGATGACATTAAGTCAATCCGTTGAGAGAGCAAACGTAGCAATGACGGAATATCCATCTGGTCTGTTAGCTCACCTTGGTTGTTCATCCCAAATAGGTTAGGACTCCTTGGGCTAGAAAGGGTACCTGTAGCCATGACACAAACGACAAACCAGTAAATTAAGAAGCAAGTAGAATTTAACAAAAATGCCAGGTAAATCCACAACTAGCCAAGGGAATACGAAATGAAATAGTAACAGTGTTCTAAACGCAGGTTTATTTCTTTCTCAACCAACAACATACGTTTTCGCTACTGTCCAACAGTAGCTTCATCAGAGAAACTGACAGGCAAAAAGCGCCAAACATTTAAAACTAAAAGTGACATAGGTATGTTACAGCACGTCACTAAAATTCACACAAAACCATTCTCATACAAAAGCTTTATTGTATGTTTACATCACTAAGTTGCATATAAAACCAAAGTCATGTCAACAGTTTAAAAGTGAAAACAATTAATTCTACAAATCTATACATTTAAAGTAACATTCATTGCGAATGTAATATGGTGTGTTGTACTTCGCTAGCTCTACTGCTTCCCAATTTCAAACAGGGTCTGAAGGGTGATATGCGAGTTCATACGAATTATCAATCATCTTAACAGAAATTATACATTCTATGTTGAACAGTGTTTTGTATAAAAGATAAATAAATGATGGTAAAAAGTGATAAAACCATATTATGTCAAAAAATAGATATTATGCCTAGTCAAGTATAAATGTTTAAAATTATTATGTCTACTATAATTATAAACATGATTAACATTTAAAACATTGTGTTCTTTAATTAGTTTTACAACCTGTGTATTCATTAATTAGGAAATTTTACCTCAAGGTACTCCTTAGTTTCAGTATGCAAGTAATACTGCAGTTTTCATTTAACCCTGGTGTGCTAAACGCATCTAATGTTAGTTGCCATTCTAATTCACATGCTTCTAATAGTAATGAGAAAGGACCACCTCTAATAGTGAAGGGGACATGGTCTATAGCTATAAAGTGAAAGCTGTGGCCAGGGTTATTAAAAATGTGTTTCGCCAGAGCATTGTACAGATGTGCAGATGTCAAGTATCCATCTTGGCTGCTTACAAGCAATCTATGCTTGACTGACACTGACATGCCTGCCCAGCTGTGTTATGAATGCCACAGATAGGAAACCCCACCCTGTATACACCACATGCCATGGATACCTCAAATAGACTACTACAGTCAACAGAACATGCTTGGGTACAGGTCTCCAACCCAGACACTGGCCATGTTACGTAATATATGTTGCATACATGTCAATTGGAGCACGTCACTGGCCCTCTGCAAGGGAGAACCAGATGATTGCATGTTGCATTTAACTGTCACCCTGGGGATCCCTCAAGTGGCATCAGTTGATAGATGGCCTGCTGACAAATGTCAGGTGGCATTATACCATTGTACTCACATCCCCTACTCTTCTCATCTCTCCATGGAAATTATCCAGGTACACACCTAAGAACACCTGCACCTATGGACCCCAGTACTGACAAATGTGACTCTTAACCACACCTTCAAATACATGGTGGGGGTGCATACTTTGATAGTGTAAATATCTTGCTGCTTGTACTGGCTTGTTATATATAGCTGTATTTATGGAATCATTTTCTTTAGACATGTTTATCAAGAGCATTTTTCATAGTACCATTCCTAATGCTACATAAATGCTCACGTATATAGTCTCTCAAACTCTTGTCTGTCTTTCCTACATATATTTTTTTTACATATAATACAGTACGTTAGATAAACTGTATGAGTACACATGGCCTCAATATTAAACGTATAAACCCTATCCTGATCTGGATGTATAAACTCTCCTGAACTATCTATATACTCGCAATAATTACAACTTTGACCCTGTTTAGTGGAAAAACAATTAACATTCTTTTTATGCCTAATATATTTAGATCCTATAAGCTGCTTTGGATGGCACAACATCTGCTTCAAAGACTTGTTCTTTTTGTATACAAAGCTCATGGCCTCCCCTACTATGTTCTTCAATTCTGTATTCGTAGTCAAGATACCCCAATATTTTCTACTGATGCTAACAATACCCTTAGAGATATTATAAAATGTCACTGATACTCTACACTTGATATCACCAGAATATTTGTTTCTAGGGATAGGTGGGTTAGATGATAATATGGTCTACCCTCATCCCTCCTGCTCCTAGCCACACTAACTAGTGAATTATGTACTTTATGTTTATTGTACCCTATTGCAACAAACCTCTCCTCTAAGTCATCAATTTCTTTCATAAATTATCATCACAAGTTAGACTTTTCAAAGTATGTAATATGATTGAAGCAGTACAGAGTAAAGTACGCTTTTTACTTTCAGTTAAATTAATAGATAAACAATTGTATGTTTTTTTTATATATGGATAAACCTACAATAACAGTCATACAGGGCCTTCCTAAGGTGCATAAAGACTCTGTGTGTCTGCCATTAAGACAAATAGTAGCAGTCAAAAGTGGTGGACTGAAGCAATGTTGATTTTTGTTGAAAGGAATTTGAGGCCCCTTACTGAACAGAGTAATCATATTTTACAGGACTCTAGACAGTTTCTACATGATATTTATGATTTTACACATGCTATTTTTAAGATGGATGAGTGGTATTTTGTTACTTTAGATGTCCAGTCACTTTTTACTGTCATACCAAGTAGTATAGGTTTAGAGTGGATGAAAAAGTTTTTGGATAACTTGAATTGTTTTACTGGGGAAAAGGTTAAAATACTTTGCTCATTGGTTGAGCTGATATTATATAATAATGTGTTTTTATTTAATTTGAATTATTACCTGCAAAGAGATGGCATAGCTATGGGCACGTCATGTGCTAATAGCTGTGCCAATCTTATCATGCTGGTTTTGGAATTACAGTATGTTCTTAATAGTTCTTTGGGTGCACATGTATTCTACAGGAGGTTTGTGGATGATTTATTTATGATCTAGGATGGGACCAGAGATGAACTGCTGAATTTTATTGATTACATCAGCAATAGTACAACTTTTTTGAAGTTTGTACTGAACTTTTCAGATAACAAAATCAGTTATTTGGATGTTTTAGTTAAAGTGGAACAAGATGGGATGATTGATACTATGTTATATAAGAAACCTTGCCATAAAATACTTATTTACATCGTAGTAGTATGCATCCACATCACATTTTAATAATGCTGTGCAGGGACAAGGTTTAAGGATATCTCGAGTGAATGCAAATGATAACTTTATGAAAGAAACTGATGACTTAGAGAAGAGATTTGTTGCAAGAGGGTGCAATAAATATAAAGTAAATAATTCACTAGTTAGTATGGCTAGGAGTAGGAGGGAAGAGGGTAGACCATATTTTTCATCTAAACCCTCCTACCCCTATAGACAAATATTCTGGTGATACCAAGTGTAGAGTAGAGTGACATTTACTAATAACTCTAAGGGCATTGCTAACATCATTAGAAAACATTGGTTATCTTGACTCCAAATATAGAATTGAAGAACATAGCAGGGGAGACCCTGGGTTTTGTATACAAGAAAAACAAGTCTTTGGAGCAGATGTTGTGCCATCTCAAGCATCATATAGGATCTAAATATATTAGTCATAAAAAGAATGTTAATAGTTTTGCTATTAAACCATGTCAAAGTTCTAATTATTGTGAGTATATAGATAGTTCAGTGGAGTTTATGCATCCATGTCAGGATAGGGTTTATAAGTTTAATATTGAGGTCATGTGTAACAGTACTCAGTTTATCTAACATACTGTGGTATATGTAAAAATGTTTATGTAGGAAAGAGTGATTGGCGTTTGGGGGACCATATGCATGAGCATTTATGTAGCATTAGGAATGGTACTATGAGGAATGCTCTTGCTAAACATGTCTTGGAAAGCTGCCCAGCACACAGATTTACATTTTTAGCTATAGGTAAAGTGAAAGAGAATTTAAGAGGGGGTGATATACGTAATATGACTGAATGCTTAGTGAGTAAGTGGATAATCAGGCTTAGAGCTGAGATGGGATCAGGCCTCAATGATAAGGTTCCAATAAAACCACTGTTCAAAGCATGTCCACTCCATAAGTAGGAAGATAGTATGTGAATAATTCTTAATATGTATGTTTGTAGATGAGTTGTCCTTATAGCTTTAAACAGGAAGGTGTGTATTAGAGTTCTGTCTCTTTAAGAGGCAATTAACTTTTTGAAACATATGACTAAAGCTTCCTTATATAATTGTGAAGGCAAGAGCTGTTTTTATACATCTGATGAAGCAGTTTTACCACTGTGAAAGTGCTTATGGTTGTTTTACTCAATAAAACTTTCTGGTTTTATGAAGAGATCCTGGTTTTGCTTTGCCTTATTTCTTCTTGAGGAAATGCTGGATTGTGCTGAAGGCCTTGGCCAAGTTACAATAGGATGTGTGTATATCTTTGACACTGTGTATGTCTCTGGTCATAGTCTTGACTCCCACCAGGTTTTGCAGCCACAAAATATCCTTGAAAACACATAACTGGAACACATCTAGTGTTTTGAGGTCACCTTTTTCCTTGTGTCTGAGATGCTAGCAAACTGTATCCATTGCTTTACGGCAGATGCTACACACATTTTTGGTTCTTAATTACACTTGTATTTTGCCAGTCTTCTCTTGTGTGGTTGGAAAATGGTAAGTGTATTCTATTTAATGTGGACAACAGCAGCATTCAGACTATAGTTGAATATGGTGCCCTGGGGAAGAAGCTCACTTTTGAAGCACATGAAGAACACAAGCTGGAATCCCATCCAGTCCCATGGATACTGTGCTCCTAGTCTTGGGAAGGGCAGTGATATGTTTCTCATTGTAGATACCACAGCTCGGAGGTGATGTTTCACACATGACTTGTATCAGGTGTGCTGGTGGCAGGGGCACTCTTTTCAGCCAAATGTGTCTGCTAGCAGGTTTGGAAGTTATACTGGGTTAGTGTATGTGCTACCATACACAATTTGATCCAAATACTTCTGAGTTGTATCAGGTTGCCAATGCACATGAAGAAAGCACTCTGGTTATCCCTGGATATGTTGTTGTGTAAAGTCTTAGCACGATTACTCTGTGTGGGTTCTTGAAGGTATCTTATTTGCATGTTTATGCTGAGTATAGTGCCCTTCCACCCCTGGTTTCTCAGCTTCTTTCACTTACTGTATAATGTAGTTATGACAGACACACAATGGTATGGTTAGTATTTTCTGGAGGATCTTTGCTTGAGTTTATCAGGCACAGCTGTGTGCATACATTTGTGCAGATGTGTAGACAGGTCATCAGGGAGTAATGTACTATTGCTGTCAATGACCTTTTTGGAAACTGTGTCTTGGAAGTATTTTAGACCATCTCTTAGGAGTGTGTAGTTACCTTGGATGATGAATGTAAACCTGACTCCTCCTTTGGTTAGTTCAGAAGCTATATCCACTTTAAAACATAGTGCCTTATGGTTGGATTAACAGTGTGGCACTACACATGTGCTAATACATTGTTTACTCATATTATTGAGGTACAGGTCTGGAATATGAGATAGGTTCATAGGTTCATAGGTGTTTACTAGGCTAATGACCACAAGGGTCTTTTAAGCCTAGTTGTGCATCCAAAATCTCTGACAAGTTCTGATACAGTTGATAAGGGTAAGCATAGGTCTGGGAGATGAACCATTTACAGGCTGCCTGTGTCCATTAGAGAGTTAGCTGCCAAACCAGGGGTGAATTTCTGGTTTCCCATCCAATTGTCCAAGTTGCACTTTATTGGGTTAGGGAGGAACTCTGCTTCACATTGATGGGCAGCCCATTCCATACAAGGGGTAGTCTCTGGGATACATACCTATCTTGCCAGCAGGTCCTATTTATATTACAGGCAAGGTTTAAGTCATTAGAAGAGGTAATTTTGGTGCTGTTTGCTTTATGGATATGCAGGAGGTCCATCAGAGTGGGGTCTGACAATGCCGTGTATGCCAGGCATATATATCTCCTCAAAAGCCTGTAGGAGACAGAGTACAGAGGTAGGGCCTTAAGGCGGTCTGCACAGGAAATTTTACTTATGCCCTGTATTCTTTTAGTGAGGAACCTCTGTGGATGTTCCAGTTGCTGGATATGCCTGGTTAGGTACATACCAAAGGGGGCATTGTACTCAGTGATAGGTCTGATGAATGCTGAATACAGTGGAACAATAACTTCCATACCTTACCTTTGTTTATAAGTTGCACAACATAGGATGATTTCCTCACCACTGTAGACATGTGATGGTCAAAAGCTAGATTACTATCTGTGTGTGTCCCTAAGTCCCTGACTACTGGGTCAGCTCTAAGGGGTATATTATCAATATGATAATTACCAGATAACCTTGTGGGGTGTTGCACTTTTTATTCCATGGCAATTTGGTTCACAAACTACAGGGAATATTGTGCAGGTGAGTTTGTTGTCTTATAATTATCCTAATCAATGGATGTATACTTTCACTGACCCCTGCCTGGGTTATTTCTCTCTCCTTTAATTGCCCCTTGTAGTAATATATAGGCTGTGTAGCCTTTGTATTTATGGATAATGACCTATTACTGGTGATAACCGGAAGGGATTTCTTATCCACAGTAGGTTGGACATAGAATAACTCCATAGAGTTATCTTTTCTAAACAGTCTTGAGGAGTACTAATCTTCAATGTAAATAGATAGGACACTTTCTGTGGTACACTGGATTTCTATTTGCTTTATAGATGTTTGAAAGTCATTGCAGCCTTGCAAGGGAAAAGTACATACAGCTGCCTTGAACCAGGTTTCTGTGACTTCAAAGACATCAACATCTTTATTGCAAAGAGTGCTTACAGAGAGTGACGTTTAAGATATGAAGTTATGAAGTCCTAGGGTTTAGCAGCATGGTCCTCACTTAGTTGGAGGTGTACATGTTCACATTGGTTATTCTGCTTTTGTGACCTTGTCTAATAAATTAATTATGATGCAGTCAAGTGGCTTATGTCTGGCAAAGCAGTGTGCTCTATCCACCATGTTACCCCACACTGACAGGTACTGATCACCATACTATGACGCCAGAAACTTAGCCAAATTCAGTGAAGCTCTTGTTCTTTATATAGTGGTATCATCCTAGGCAAGGGTATAATGCTGCTCAAACATATGAACATATCTGGCGGGGACTGAGTTTTAGATTGTTCAACCATGTCTGTGTTCATATATTTCATATAGTCATGTCTCACATTGTGCATACCAAGATGAAGTATGCTGGAATAAGAGTGGGACTTGTTGAGAGACTTCATTGTATGTGTGCTGTGATGACTATGTCTGCCACACAGCTGACACTAAACATATCTTTATTTAAGCTGTTGAGTGGGGCATCTGTACAGCTTACTTTACAGACAACTATTATGAAAACCTTTGACATACATGCCCATTGTCTTGAGCACTTCTATGGTGAGACAGTGGTGATGATATGTCTGTTGTGTATTGTCTTAGTGTAGCCTGATTGTGTTTAGGATGTGTCTGCTGTGTAGGTAAGTTTGTTGGAAGTACCTCTGCACATGATGGTTTGTGTTGGGTGCATATTATGAGTAGGAGTCAAGGTGTGTGAACAGACAACTTTTCTAGTGTTACCCATTTGGAAGCTAGAGAGCACTGATTCCAGGTCCCTACTATACATGGATCTCTTGAAATTTGTAATTCAGTGATGTGGGGGATAGAAGATATTCAGTGCACATGAGACATTATCTGCACTGAGTCACAAACTCATCTTAACTATGCTATAGGGTAAACAGAGGGGAAATGATAGTTGGTAATGGGAGGTTTGAACCTTGTATCTGCATAGATAATGCAAACAGAAGGGGTATGTGTGCACTGACTGCCATTGTCAGGTCATTAATCTATCAGGTGTACATTATGATGTCCTTCATAAAGTGGATCAATACCTCTGTTATTGATAGGTAAGTGGGTAAATTGTTGCTTGTTATGCGACAGAGGTTCTGACAGCTAGATCTGCTCTGCTACACAGCAACAGTGGATCATATTTGAAAGCAAGTGTTGCTGCACATATGAGGGCGTGTAGCTGCACATATGAGGGCAAAATGTTACAGCCTCTACACACAAATCATAGCAGGTAATGCAAAGGCACACTGTTAAAGCCCAGACTGTGTCCAGGCACAGTAACCATCAATTAGATGCTCCTACTGTACACTCATGCCACAGGTATACAGATGGAGTTTCTCCAAACAGAGATGTCATCTTCTTCTACCTATTCTTTTGGACAGTACCATTAGGACTTGCCACAGCAGATGTTCTGCTTCCATTTTTGACTCTCCTCTACATCTTGCTTTGTCACACCAACCACCTGCATGTCTTCTGTCACCACATCCATACACCTTATCGTAGGCCTTCCTATTTTTCTGTTACTTGGCAGCTCCATCCTTAGCATCCTTCCCCCAATATACCCAGCATAACTCCTCAGAGCATGTCCATACCAGCATAATGCCACCACTCTGTCTTCATCTCCAAACCATACAACCTGAGCTGACACTGTAATATATGGTTAATACTCCTGTCCATCCTCAGCCCACATGATGCAAACTGTAACATCTGGTTCTCTGCTAACACCTGTTACGACTCCTGCCTTTTTGTCTGTGGCACCATCTGGGACCCATATGACATAGCTGGTCTCACTACTATCTTGTAGACCCTCCATGTCAGTGCTATTGGTACCCATCTATCAAAGATTACTCGTACCACTCTTCTCCAATCACTCCACCATGCATGCTCTTTCTTCTACACCTGTCTTCCAGACTCACCATTACTCTGAACTGTTGGTCCAGAGTATTTAACATCATTTGCCTTTGCCAACAGTACTCCCAGCATTCTAATAATTCCTCTCATTCACACACATATATTCCAAATATTCTGTCTTAGTCCTGCTGACTTTCATTCTTCAAAACCAAAACAGAGCCAGCACAGAGGTAAACCATTTGAATGCAACAGCAGGCCAAGTAACAAACAAAGCAATTCAAAATGATGGACACACACAGTCAGGAAAAAGCAGGTTTATTAAGAATCCACAAAGCTTTTGGGAGAATTCCCTTCCTCAGTGTGTATAACAATGTTAAACTCAG
Organism: Protopterus annectens; assembly: GCF_019279795.1. NCBI lineage: Eukaryota > Metazoa > Chordata > Ceratodontiformes > Protopteridae > Protopterus > Protopterus annectens. Next base: position 1,480,944,379 of record NC_056741.1, read on the forward strand.
TAACTCTTTTAGACATTTCAGAAAATGTTACAGTCCAATCAAAGAAAGCATCCAATTAGTTAATTGAAATTTAAAGTGGCTCCACATAAAACTGTAATTAACTAATTAAATAATTTGGAATTGCTTTATTTAACCTTCATTCTTCTCCACTGTAAAGCATATCTCCACCTCCCCAGGGTCTCTACACCTGTACCCTAATCTCAATATGGGACACAGTATCATCCACAAATAAAAAAGTCCATGTGGACTCCTATGTGTCTCATGTATCATCCTATCCATCACCATTGAAAATAGGTGTCATGATGTTTGTACATACAATAACAGTGATGTCACTGTTGTCCGTCTTATATAGGATGAGGTGACATCTACACATCTGTCAGGCCAGTGTGTGATCATGGCCTGTTGTCACATATACATATCCAATAATCTGATATAACTGATGACATCAGCAGTGTCTTTTGAACACAAAAGGACAGTGTCCCTTAGATTGCTGTAAAATGCTCTGTGTAACATCCACCAACAGTCCACACACATAAAAACACAGTTAACTGTAGTGAGAATAGAAACCCTCCTTATGTAAGTTTATAAACTACAGATCAAAGTAATGAATGCACACACCACAGCACAAGTCCGAGTTTAACAGGACTGCAGGTGAATTTATGGTAGACTACATCAGCAGGCCACATGGGGGACAAAGGGTTGGAGGCCTGCCTCAACTGCATGTTTGTGCAAGTACCAAAACAGTGCAAAACTATGCCATTTGATAATTCATAAGAGAGAACACAACATCATAACTTAAAACTTGTAAAGGAGGTGCTATATGTGTGGAAAGCTCAAGGTGACCAAGGGTTGTTGTGCATGTTGCTGTCATTGCTGGTGGGGAAACAAAGAGATGGTTTCTCAATATTTGTACATATACTTATATTATGGTTCATAGGTTCATAGGTAGATACTAGGCTATCTGCCCTAGGGCATTTATAAGCCTAGCCACAGTGTATTTGGCTTCCGCCTCCCTATTAGATTAGCCTACTGTGCCTCTGTAAAGTAGGTCACAGAAGGTACCATTTTAAGATTAATTTACTGTGCCTCTGTCTAGCAGGGACACAGAAGAGATCCCAGGGGTGAATTTGCGATTTCCCATCCACGCGTCCAGATTTCACTTGAAAAGGGTCAGCGATGGGCTATGTCTAACATGAATTGGAATTCTATTCCAGAGTGAGGGGAGCCTCTGGGAAATGAATCTGTCCCTCCAGCATGTCCTATTTATTTTTGTGCTGAGGTTTAGGTTCCTGGAGCATGTAGCTCTAAGGGACTTGGATTTTTTGAGGTGAGGCATGTCCATTAATTCTGGGTTTGACATGGCTTTGTACATCAGGCATAGATCGCCTCTGAGTAGGTGGTAAGCAACTGAGTAGAGCTGGAGTTTCTTTAGTCGAGCTGCATAGGACATCTGTTTGTAGCCCATGATCCTCTTGGTGAGGTACTTTTGGAGTCTCTCCAGTTGCTGCAGGTGTCAGGTAAGGTACATCCCAAAAGGGGCATTGTATTCAATTATGGGCCTGATGAGTGATGAGTAGAGGGGCACAATGACCTCTCTTGATCTAGATACGAACCCTTTCATGATAAGGTGGGCTATATAGAATGTCTTTCTAACCACTTTGGCAATGTGATTATCAAAGGAGAGATTACTATCTACGTTGGTCCCCAAATCTCTAATTACTTCTTCCGTACTTAATGGATTACCACCTATGTGGTAATTTGTAGGCACCTTGTTTTTCCCAAAGGGGATGACTATGCACTTTTTAGCATTTAGCTTGAGGCTGTGGCTCTGGCACCCAGCATCCATCTCTGTGAGACCCATTGGGAGGATGCTTGTGTCAGCTGGAGATTCAGTTATGGCCCCCAGTTTGCAGTCACCTGTGAACTTTATCAGCCATAATCCCCCTGTGTTAGCCTGAACCTCAGAGAAGTATATACCGAACAAGAGAGGTCCCAGAACTGAGCCCTGTGGGACGCCACTTGTAACTGGTTTGGATTCGGACATGGCACCTGCGATTCTGACCATGTGGGTTCTATCTCTGAGCCAGTTTGCAACCCATCTTGTGATATAGGTGTTGATATTTAAGCTGGTAAGCTTATTTATGATGCCCGAGTGGGGTATTATGTCGAAGGCTTTTGCAAGGTCCAGGTAGGCTGTGTGGACTACCTTGCCCTCATCTATGGCTTTGGTAACTGTTTCAAAGAAATCAACTAGGTTTAAGAGGCAAGATCTGCCCTTAACAAAGCCAAATTGGGTAGGTTTGGCTAAGGATTTTGAAATCATTTTTATTGAAGGAATAGTTCTTAGTGGGAGGGAATAGTAGAATTTTGGATTTGCTAGCATTAAGAGAGAGGTGGTTTTGGTGCATCCAGTTTTCAGTTTTTGAGAAGGCAGTTTGGGTTTTATAGAGCAATTCAGAGAGGTTAGAGGCAGATCAGACTAGGGTTGAATCATCTGCATATTGAATGATTTTTGTGCCAGGAATAGCAGTGTGAAAGTTATTTATGAAGATGTTGAATAGCATAGGTCTGAGGATGGATCTCTGTGGGACACCAGTGGGGGTGGGTAAGAAGGAAGAGATGGAGTTTTTCCAATTGACAGCTTGAGATCTGTCTGATAGATAACTAGAGAACTAGGATAGAGTTTTAGGGGAGATGTAAAGATTTGAGAGATGACAGAGCAGATGGTTATGGGAGATAGTGTCAAATGCTTTGGACAGATCTAGAAGAACAGTAGAAACTAGCTGTCCTGAATCACGGGCTTGGTTGACAGTATCTAAGAAAGAAATTAGGGCAGTTATGGTGCTGTGGCCAGGGCGGAATCCATGCTGAGTAGGTGTGAGGAGATTGTTTTGGGTCAGGAATGGCATAAGTTGGAGGTGGATGCACTTTTCAAGGATTTTAGAAATAGGGGATAATAAGGCAATAGGGTGGAAATTTGACATGCTGGTATTTTTTCCTCCATTATGGAGTGGGAGAATGAAAGCTGAGCGCCAGAGTTTAGGGACATAGGATTCTTTTATTGATCTGTTTATAATGATACTGATTGGGAGAGCAATGCAATCTGTGGCATGTTTTAGGTAGGATGAGGGAATGTTGTCCGGAGTGTTAGAGCAGGGCTTAAGTTTGGATGGGAGTTTTTATGAGAGTTGTGGAGACGGATTTAAGCTCGAATAGAGGAGGAAGGTTATTTGGAAGGTTAGAAAGGGGAGGGAGAGAGGTAGATGGGTTGTTGTTGGGAAAAGATTTTGTGAGGGAGGAAATGGTTTCAATGAAAAGGAATGGAATTCAGAACCTAGTTGATGGTCAGTTTTACTTGGGTTGGGACATGGATTAGTTTTTGATCCTGGACGGAGAAGTGAGTTTATTGTCTTCCAGAATTGTTTTGGATTATTATAGTTATTAGACTGGAGCTTACTGTAGTAGTTTTTTTGTCCTTGTTGATTAGCTTTTTAGAGAGGTTATGGAGCTATTTATATTGAAGGAAGGTACTGGGTAAATTTTTTTTTGGTGAAGTTTCCACAGTTTGTCCCTTTGGTGCATTGTTTGTTTGGTCTCTTTGGAGAGCCAGGGAACTATGTTCATTTTGATTCTTTTATTTCTAAGGGGGGCTATGGAGTTTAAGGTTTCAAGGAAGACAGAGTTGAAATGGTCTATAGCTTTATCGAGGGGAAGAGTGTATAGAGTATGCCAGTTCATTTGTTTGAATATATTTGAGAAAGTAGTAGGGTTAAAGTTGTGAAGGTTGCGAATAAGGATATATTGATGTTGGTGTGGAGAAGAGCTGGTGAAGCGATGAATGAAGGCTGGCAGATGGTCACTAAAGGTATCAGGAATTGTGCCAGATTTGGTTATTTTATTAGGGTTAGAGACAAGGATCCAGTCTAGGGTGGTTCCAGGGGGATTAAGTTTGTTAGGTCAGGTGATAGAGAGGATAGTCTGAGTGAAATTGTAAAGGTTGATAGATAGGGAAGGAGAGGGGATATTGAGTTTGTTCCAATCAATATTTGCATCTCCTAAGATGTAAGTCTCAAAGGTAAGTTTTGTGGAAGCCCATAGGAGAATTTATTCAAGTATTGGTATATTATTACCAGGAGAGATGTAGAGGGCAATGAAGCAAATTTTTTTGTGCTTGTTTAATTTTAGTAGTCCAGTGGTTAGTTCAGTGTTTTTGAATTGGGGGATAGGAGTTTGGAGGGGTACTAGGGAGAGCAGATTAGAATAGACTAAAGCAGTGCCACCACCTTTTTTACTTGCACGGTCATTTCTGAGAATATGAAATCCAGGGGGCAGAATCTCTGAATCAGAGATGGAGGGTTTGAGCCAGGTTTCAGAGATGGCTAGGATGTCAGGTTGGTTATGGTTTAGCCAGGTATGGAATTGGTGAGAGATATTGTTATGACTCTGAGCGTTTATTGTGAAGATATTTAGGGTGTTGTCAGAGGTGGAAATAGTTATGGGGCTGGAGTTGTTGTTACAGGTTGAAGGACCAGGTTTGGGGTGGATGTCACCTGCTAGGAATAGTTTGTTAGAGGAGACATCCTTTAGCCATTTTTGCTTGTAGGGAGTAGGTTTGGGAATATTACAGATTGGAGCTGGTGACACTATTTTGGGTTTGGCGAAGAAGATTTTAGGATGAAAAAGGTGCAGGGGGTTGGATTGAATTAGGGAAGGGGAGATAAAGTGGAAAAAGTGAGGATACAGGGGAGAGACTTTAGAGGTTGTTTTTGTTGGTAGAATTGGACAGGCAAGGGAGTTATAAGAAGTGGCTTTGTATAGAGGAATTAGTAGTAGAAGTGGGAGGTAGGGGGTATGGAGGATTTGATGTTGTAAGGAGAACATGTCAGAGAGGAGAAGGATAGAGGAGAAGAAGAGAGAGAAGTGTGGATTAGAATGGAAACTGAGGAGAAAGAGAGAGAGAGAAGTAAGGTTTATAATGGAAACTGAGTGTTCTGATTGGGGTAATGAGTTATAAAATAATAGAGGAATTATGGGAAGTAAGTGAATGTGTAATGAATTTTGGAGTTGTATTGGAATTAGAGACGGAAGGGGGGAAGTAGAAATGTAAGGGAGGGGTGTAACTGAAGGAGTGTATGTAGGAGGGCTGTTTGAGGGAGGGTTAGTGAGGAGAGGATGAGGATTGGTTAGTTAAACTGAGGGGTGTGGTAAGGCCAGGATATAGGTAAGAGCACTGGGGGTGGGTGGAAATTGGGGGTAGGGTATGGAGCGGAGTGAGCCCGAAGGGCGAACGGAGCGGGAAGAGCCAAATCCTGTGAGTGCAGCAGAAAAAAAGTATCAGCAGAGTGTAGTTTAATAGCGACAGCAGAAAGAGTTGCACTACAAGAGTCATGTGAGGTAGAGTAGGTTAGCTTTTCAAGAGGGATTGTGCAGGTAGAAAGAAAATACTTACAGTTTAGTGATGTTAGTTCTCAGCCAGCTTATTCATGTAAAAACTAAAAATCAGTTGAGAGTGGACTGATAAACTGGGATTGTAAGGACAGAGACTGCCACCTAGTGGTGGAAAATGTAATAAGTAGTAGGGAAAGACCAAAACTGTAGTAGGTTTAAGTAATTTCTGGGTTAGGGAGAGTTAGACGTAAATTAAAGGTAGTGGGGAAAGTAGAAGGGGGAAGGGGAAAACTGGTCTGTGGAGGGCTGCTGTAGCATACACAAGGAGGGCTGCTGTAGCACACACAAGGAGGTCAGACTCCTGACTAACAAATAGCACAGCAAGTATTCAGAAATTAAGTTCCTTATTTTAAGAACGTACGTTAGCTCAAGTCCTGTAACAGGGTCTCCTTTAATGGAAGTTTCCAGTGTGCCAGGCAAGCAGATAGGGATTCAAGGTGTCTTCAGAAATTAGTCAGAGGTATTCCTTTGTACTAAATGCAGGGAGGGAGGACCCAGGGCTACAGTACTGTAGGAGGAAAAGAGACAATATCAAAATTAGTTTAAACTGCAGGTGAAGAAAAGAGAGAAAGGAAGGGAGAAAGGGAGAGGAGTAGAAATATGAAGGGCAGAATTGCATAGCAGAGGGCAGTAGTTAAAGAATAGGTTGGAAAAACAGGTAAGGCTCATGTCATTAGTGACGAGGAGAGAGGGAGATAGATAGTGGAGAGTAGTGGCAGCTAGAAGAAGGAGAGCAGCAGAAAGTAAGAGTAGAAAACAATATTTTGTAGGCAGTGAGACTTTCAATATGAAAGACAGTTGCTCTGCTTTGTTAAACAGTATCAAAATTTTAACAACATGATAAATATTAGAGACTCTAAATTCAACTAAAAAGGAGAAATATTTACACTGTAGCAAGCTTAGTATAGACAAATATTAGGCAAGGTGATCATATCCCTTAAAAAGCTGCAAAAATTATTCCAAACAGGGAATATCACCTAAAATAAAAAAGTAATCTAAGGCAGGGAAGTCAAAATATATAACATTAGTACAGAAAGTTATACAAATAAAATAACATCAGTGCAGAATGTTATACAGTAACAGCATCAAAAAAGTGTGAGTAAATCACATAGAGCTTTTTTATGCACTTAACACAATTAAGGAGGCAAAGGAAACTAGCGTGGTGGACATCAATGTGAGCAAGCTTTCTAAATATGCACCTGTAAAAGATAAGGAGCTAGCATTGGACACTATTGTAAGGAGAAAATATCAGTTGCGCCTGTGGGGAAGCACGGTGGAGGAGATAAGAATAAGATTATGCTATTGTTTTGGGGACAGTTATTAAGTTTACATATTGTAAATATTTCAATCCATGTTATTGAGGTACTGATGGCAACAAGAAAAGAAAAATGTCAGGCACAAAATTTAACACTGGTGTGTAGGCACATTGCTGGGCTTTTTTAAATATACGCATATACAAATATATTTTATATATATATATATATATATATATATATATATATATATATATATATATATATATATATATATATATATATATGTGTGTGTGTGTGTGTGTGTGTGTGTGTGTGTGTGTGTGTGTGTGTGTGTGTGTGTGTGTGTGTGTCTGTTCATGTGTACATGTGGGTGCATGTGTATGTGTTCCATATAAAGCAAAGTAGGCAGTTTTACAAATGTAACATTTGTGTTCACATAATCTTTTTAGCTCTAGAGTGCAATGGCTAGTAGGAATACAACATTCATTGCAAGGAGCATCATATTATAGGATGTTGGTACTTCTCAGATATGTAAATTACTTAACTTTGCATTACACCTTGCAACTACCTTGGTCTATGTCCTGTTATAATAAAAAGCAAGTAAAAGAATGCTTGTTGAAAGTTGTGAGTAAGAGACCCCTGGTGTATGCCTTCTGAGTACATGTAGACCTTAGCCTGAAGTTGAATTCATACGTGCTGCCTGCTCATTGTGCATTGGTATTCACTTGAATCATTTGTAAGTACTGCTTCATGAATGAGATGGCAGATTTGGCATTATTACTGATGATGTACAACATCTGCGATATTGACTATAAGGGATTACCATCATAATGTTGGCAGGCACATCATTCAAACAAGTTCCACAAACTCTGAACTGCGACTCCTCAAAACCGCGAATGCCAATATTCCGAATCACAAAATCTCGCCCCCTTTTTGACCCATGGTAGCAGTTGTTTCAAGTATGGAGCAGTCAGAAATGTCGACATTCGCTGTTTTGTTCAACTTTGTACATGTCGGTGGTATGGAATTCGTGGAAATGGTTTGACCATGTGCATGTTCGGGGATGTGCCTGCTGACATTATGGTAGTAAACCACTATAAGGTATATGTGCTGTGCGGTGACCTTCTGTACCATTTATGCTAATCAAAGCACTAATAGTCACTGCAGTTTCCAGTGTAATTCTGCAGCAAGTCAGGATTCTGTGGCCAATAGTCTAGCTGTTCACAGTTCAACCACAATATGGTAGGGCTTGTATGCTTCTGTTGGTGAGCCTGTTATATAAGGAAATATAGTGCAATGATTGGATAACATTAACACACATATTACATTTTCCACATTTTGCATAGTCTCGTATGGACTGTTTTACAAATACCTATGTATGTATAAATAACCTAGCATATTGTACAAAACTTCTTTCCCTTTATTTTTCATATGGCATTATATCCTTGACAATGTATTCTCCTGTGAATTGTCCTCTATTATCTTTGCATTTGTATGGAAAGTATATGGTAGTTTTATGGAGCTTTTTACCCTGGGCCTCTACTGAAAAGGTACTTTCTGCCCAGTCAGGCTAGCTGAGTAACGAAATGCAAAATAAAATGAAATAAATAAACAAAATAAAAGGTTGGAAAATACATAAAATGCAGCACAAAACATATAGAAATGGATTTGTCATTATGTAATAAAGACTGTCTGCTTGGCATACAAAACAACAAAAAAGTACTGAAATTCACTTTCAACAAACACAAACTATAGTGATTTTTGCAGAGGCAATCCCTCCCCCTTTCTGTGAGGTAAGATCCCCCACAGCTCCCCAAAATTATATGTCTGCTATGTGAGTATGTTCACTGAGAGTTGCTTTCAGTGATAAGCCATTTCACTGTTGTCATTCAGACAAAACACAAATACAAATTCTCCTAGAACCCATGGCTTCAGGGGGACTAGTATCTCCCATCATCCACCTAATTGGAGGCAACCTTAGCTTTAGCATGTACAAGCATTTGGACCATTGTAGAAACTCTATAAGTAACCAGTTTTTCCTTTTGCAAGATTTATTTTGCATTTTTAGTTCATCTTACGACACACATGCAACTTGTACATGAATCAATTTGTATGAAAATTGTTTTTTTAAATGATTAAAATTCAAACTCTGTCCCATCTGTTATGAACTTAATGAAGTTTAGAAAAAGTAAACACAGGATTTTCAAGCCAGATGACTAACTTCGTTAATAATGAGTAAACTGAGAATTTCTCATGCTGCTCAGCTTGAAATTAAACAGTTGAGAAGAACATAAAAAAACATATTTTAGCAGAACAAAATGTTAGAATGGCACATTGTTAAAGAAAACTGGTCAGGCTCAAAAACAGTAGTGTCATGCTGAGGGACAATTATTTTCAATATTTCTTCCTATGCAAATATCAGAAATGTTTGGAGTTTGGACTCTGTATATTTAAAAATCATAAAATCTTAGCATTTGGCATTTTATTCCAGAACACTTCAACAAAACTTGAATTTCACATTGTATCTAGTAATTATAAAATAATCTGCTTACTTTATTGAATTTTCTACCCTTAAACTATATTTTGATTTTGTATATATATATATATATATATATATATATATATATATATATATATATATATATATACATGAGAGAGAGACATTAAAATTATGGAAATTATACTTAACAATTATAGATATAATTTACTGGAGTTTCTGTTTATAAAATGATATTTTATTTGTAATAACCATGAATCATCTATCATGACTCTTTCACATTTATTTGATTTCTTTATACCATTATTTATATCTCCATTACTCATACCTTCTTTATTAATGTGGAAGAGTCATTTACAGTGTAAATAACATTGCATCCAATTTATTCCTTATAAACAATACAGTAGGATAGGTAGGTGAAGGATTTATTCAGAAGGTGAAGCTAAAATTGACATGAAAAGTTATGTTGAACAGGTTGCTACACTGGAGAAAGGAAGCAGAGTTGGAATTTTGAGCAAAAATAGATAGAATTTATGGGAGATAATTATAGGCTTCTTATATTTTCTACTGTTGTACATTACAAACGCTGACGTTGCTTATTCAGATCTAGTTGATTCTTTGCGGAGAAAGATGTAAGTTACCAGACCCCAAGCAAAATTTGCAGGAGGCAAAATAGATGAATTGCAAAGAAAACAAATGTGTTATGCAAAGGAGCTCCATTTATAAATGTAAGACAGCAGAAGCAGAAAGGGAATATTAGAAATATGCCTAATAGTAGTAAAAGAGGCATCAAAAAGTATACAAAAATTGAATCAGTTACTTTAAAAACTATAGAATAACAGTGGGAAAGATATGCATGGAAACTAATGAGTCGAACAATTATGAAACCATGCTGTAAAATATCATTATATTATGAATGGCTGTAATAGTATTTATAGGGAAAAGGAGGGGGTTGCTGATAGTCTACAGTGGTCATGTGACAACAGACCATGATTGAAACACCTGCATCTTGGTTATTGAGGTAGAAAGCATTTATCAGCTGTCTGGCTACACTGAAGTCATTGAAGTCAGCTTCACAACTTGTTGCAAAGAAGGCTAATGCTGTTGCAGATTGTATTGGAAGAAAACCCTGTCATAGGATTGGTAGTCGTTCCTTTATCCAAATTAAATTGAAAAAACCTTGTCAAATTTTTATAAGCAATGCACCTGTTAAAAGAAATCTTCTTTGTAGACTAGAAAGCGATGTCAAAGTGCGGCAAAAAATTGCCACATTTATCTTGCAGGGGAGGGGATAAAATTCAAAGTTATAAACCTGTTTGATCAGAATACTTGGGGATGTACCTCCTAAGGATGTGATAGAAGATAAAAGCTACATACATTTCACTTGTTTGTATCAGATATTGGCAACATTTGATTTTTCACTGACATACTGATTTTAAACCTCTCGTGAAACTAGTACTGGAGGCTTCAGAGGTAACAAAGTGTACACTGTACTGGTATAGCAACATAACAAAATTAATTGAAACAGAAAGAAAGATAGAATGGCTATGGTAACTCAAGCAAAGGCCAAGCTCAGAATCTCACCATTTAGTGGCTTAAAAGCCTGGAAAAAAAAATATATATATATATATATATATATATATATATATATATATATATATATATATATATATACTGTTGCCCCATCTCAAACACCCAATTTTACTAACAAGATTCATTTATCCGGGGTTTATAAAATATGTACAGAAAAAAAATAATGACAAATTTTCTCAGAACTGGACACATAAACATAAAATAAAATATAAGGAATCATGGTAAAATTGTTCTCTGAACCTAACTTCTATGTTTTTTCAACACTTATCTCAGCATTCGTAACTCCTCTCAATCTCATTTTCTTTCTCTCTCTCTTATCATAAACAAATCCAACTATGTCAGGCATGGAGTCGTCTGAAAGCCTACAGTCAATTATTTTTTAAATGTCTGTTTCATCTGACAGCTGATCCAGCCTCCATGATTTTCCTGTAATAGTAGGATGTGAAAAAAAAGGTGTAAAAATCCATATTTATACTGGGGACACAATATTTTCAGCTTGGTTGTTTGAAAAAATCAGCATGTCGTAATTTTTTCCAGTATCACCTTGTGGAACTGTACATATGCTCAGCAGAATTTGTGAACTGAATGAGCTCCATGGCTTAGAAAAATAAAATAAATAAATAGAAACAAACATATAAACATTTTATAGAAAAACTGGTGGGTCTGGAGTCCTACTGCTTGAATGTGTCAATGACCTTACGCATTTCCAAAAAAATCCTTGATGTGATCCTGTGCAAAAGTACAAGAAGGCAAGATTCAGAGAAGTGATACAGGACAGGCTTTCACTGTTTGGATATTTCTCTTCTCCTATGCATTTGTTTGTGGGTGTTTTGGATATGACCCAGTCCAAAAATACAAGATGGCAAGCTTCAGAAATAGTGATACAGTTTTTTTTTTTTTATTAGATGTTCGCTGTTTGGATAGTACTCTTTTATTGTACATTTGATCATGGGTGTTTTGAACAATTCAACAAAGCTTGTATTTCATATGGTATTTGGTACCACTGTTGTTCATATCTCTTGAATTGTCAATATTACATGATATGAAAACATCTGGTATGCTTTCACAAACGTCTGTGTCAAATGTCCTTGCTAGTTCTCTCTCAGTCCGCCCTTCGATGTCCAAAAGCTACCTGTCCAATAGGTATCAGTCAGTAAAATGACACTCCATGCTCTCTCCTTACCTCGCAGTCACCACTGGTGTACCACAACGTTCAATAATTGGTCCCCTCCTCTTTATCACTTTTACCAATGCCATATATACATTTACACAACAGGCCTTCCTAATACAGTATGCAAATGACTCCATACTCATTTTCACATCTGTCAACATGGTTCACCTCCAAAAAAATTCTCTGGAAACTTTAACAGCCACTGAAACATGGCTTTCTAACTCACAGCTCATGTTCAACACAAAAAAGGCCAAACTACTACATTTTTCCCTTAAATCCCTCTCTTATGAAAAACAAAATTTAAAGTCCTGTCTCTTGATAATAAAACCACTGAAGTCAGTTTTCATAACAAATTGTTATGGGTGATAGTGGATGATAAGCTTACAGTCAACCTGCATATACAACCGTGCATAAGAAAAACTCATCAAAAACTAGGGATGCTTTACACAGCCAAAAACTTTCTCACTGATGCAACTAAAATTACACTTGCCACTATGTATCTCCTCCCCACACTTCTTTATAGCACAGCCATCCTTACTAACCTCCAGGCTTCACAAAAATTAAAACATGAACAATGCTATAACAGCGTTGTTAAATTTGTAGCAAATACTCCTTTCAGAACCGACCACTGTATAGCACCAAAATGCCCAAATTGGTTAGAATTGCATCACCAACTAACATATACACAGCTTCTTACCACCTGTAAAATTATCCAGCATCCATCTGCCTGTCCAGCACTAAAAAACACTCCATACAATGACTTGTTCTGTAATCTGAGTAACTGTAGAATTTGGAGTATAATTTTTTATTATTTATTTTCAAATCCATTGATGTTTATTTCACTGATTTTAATTGCTGAATACTACATTAACGGAGATATTATTATAAATTGTCTTTTGTGACAGTCCTGATATTTTCAAAAATGCTTAAGACTGATCAATTGTTTGATTGACTGAAACTATAGTAAGACCAGGAATGAACCTTGGAGAATGAGGCAGAGGATTTCTGACTTTAGGGATGCAATCTCCCAGCAGTTTTCATGTGGATTAAAATATATTCGGGGCTGTCAGCCTTCTACAGACAAGTTGTTCATTCTGTATCTTCTCCACAGGAACAAAGCCAAATTAATTTATTATGGGGACTCAACATTACTTAATAAGGTTAGCATTTCCTCTTGGAGGAAGCCTCTGCCCTTGTAACAATGCTGACCACTCACACATTACTGGCATAGTTCATACTTTGTCATCTCAGACTTGGTCATCTCAGTACGAGCAGGAGACCAGTGGATATTTTCCTTCTGGTTACCACCCCAGAGCTAAATATATGTATGGCACATAACACCATTACCTGTCCACACCTTACTTTATCTCTTTTTTACAGTATATTTTAATGACTAAAAGATTTAGAATGAGCCAGAATAGTGTTACTCATAATACTGTGTAGCTATCTTACCAAGGCATCATTCTGCTGCATCTACTACGCAATAAAGTAATGCATCATGGAATATAAATCTAGGTTAGCAGGGGTGGACTAGATTATGTACATATTTCTTCTTTAGATGTAACATTAGCCTCCGTAGTAATTGTGTTATATCGCTACCACCAGTCCTGCAGACATTTACTGCAGAAAGAATCCTCTCACTATCTAACAAATTAAGTAACTGACATTAAAATGCTTTATTGGACATAAGATTATACATTTTGTTACAGTAAATGTGGCACATGTTTAAAACACTCTTTCCTAAGACGCTGTGTAGTCTGAACTGAAGTATGAAATAATTTGAAAATGTAGGAAACAGACAATCATTTCTTGCTTGTGGAGGTGAAAAATGCTATTAGTAAATTAAAATTAATAGAAAAAGGCATTGGCAGACTAGATGGCCCAAACTGTTCATATCTTAAAGTAAAACCACATTTTCTATGTGTGCCTTTAGCCTATTGCCACATTTCTTACAACTATGCTTATTTACTTCATTTGATGTAGGTATATATGTCTCTCTCTCTCTCTCTGTATACATATATATATATATATATATATATATATATATATATATATATATATATATATCCACAGATATCCAGTTATCCAAAAGCTACAGTAAATGTACAGGTGTATTAACCTGGCTATTTTCTAATTATATGTAGTATAGATTTGTTCATCAAACCCATAAATTATGATTCAACCTGATTGTACAGTAAGTACTATAATTTAAAATATGTGGATCAGTCAAATTTTTTATGCCCATCTTCAAGTCCTGCCTGTTGTTTCTCTTGTGTCACTTTTAGCTCGTAGATCTCAGAGCTTGCTCCCCAAATAAATTCTGACCTACTAAAGCAAATTAATCTACACTTGTTACAGTGTATGAGGCTAGTATGTGATCAATATGTTAGTTCAGTCAGGTTTCCTCTTAGATGTCTTCATGCAATGCACAAACAAGACATTAGAAGATATGGTGTCGGCTTATGGACTGATGCATCATGACCACAATGCAAACTGCAGGTTTTATACTGACATACATAACTCTATACGCTTATACATCATGGCTTTACAATGCAGCCCATGTCTTTGATTAAAGCCGATGAGCAATCTCTGACCCTTTTCTTCTTCTCCACACCACTGGCCTCAGCGACCCTATTATCTTTTCACCTTCTGGCAGTATGAATAGTGGGTCGATTTCTTTGTTGATGTGCAGTCAAATATTTTCATTATCATCACCATAATTTCTAAAAATGGCATGTTAGGCAAACCTGTCAGCAACATCTGATACCTCTAATCTGTCCAAAGCCTTCATTCCTTTACTTTGACTACTTGGGCATGATGGCAGAAGGATGTGTTTCCTCAAAGTCTGACTGGCACCATTTCTGTCATTTTTCTTTTATGATCTAAGTGTGTTATATTATAAAACAAGATTAACCTGTGTTACATACACAAGTGTGCAGAAGGAGGTGTTTCAACATTTTGAAAGTCAGTCCTTTATTGCTATTTGATAGAATCACATATATTGTCTCTTTACTTACAAATAAGGACAATTTACCACATCTTGCTTCCTGACTCATCTACACACCCTGAAGTAAAAGAAAATTCTTAAAGCACGTCATTGTCCCTACAAAGCTAAGTCTGTCTCAAAATGTGTGCCCTAAACATGTCAATATGTGATTGAAGGGTTTCAAATGACACAGTATGTCATAACGATGGATATGTGTGTGTATGTGTGTGTGTATGTGTGTGTGTGTGTGTGTGTGTGTGTGTGTGTGTGTGTCACTGTCTGTATCAGTATCTCAGTGTCTTGTTTACCATGTGTTTATGTGTGTATCTGTATCAGTGTCTCAGTGTCTTGTTTACCTTCTGTTGTACCAGACCAAATTTTTGCATTATAAATATGGATTTCACTTGTTAGTGTATCTTTGACAAAGTAACATCTGGTCCCACCCATTGTTATACCAGTGGTAATCTCACATTCTGAATGAAGAAAAATCAATGCCCTTCATACTGTGACACTCTTGGAGAATGCGTTCCATATTTGTTTTGGTCTTATCATCTTGCTGCTACATTCAGCATCAGCTACATCAGATGAAATGCATTGTGGGATTGTGAAACAGATGTAGACAAAGGACCCTATTTCTGCCTTTCCTCGTTTTGAAATGAAAAATTTTATTGAAGAATTTTCAATTAAAAAATGATCCAATTTAGTGAAATGCATGAATATGCAAAATGGTTTGCTATTCATAATAAGACACCTTAAAAAAGGTAACGTTTTACAAATACAAATGATTGATAAAAGCTTTGGAAGAAGAAGATTCAGCCTTGGAAATAGCTAGCAGTATATATTGCCTGTGAACTTGGAATTACAATTCATTAACTTATAAGTGTGCTGACACTATATAATCTGTAATTGTGAAAGTGAAGTGACACTTCCATTCATTTCATGGTGCAAGAATAAAACATAAGAACAGAAACCAAATGTCAGACTCAGCCACTGCCTTTATTTGTTTCAGCTAT
Source organism: Protopterus annectens (assembly GCF_019279795.1). Lineage (NCBI taxonomy): Eukaryota > Metazoa > Chordata > Ceratodontiformes > Protopteridae > Protopterus > Protopterus annectens. Next base: position 1,480,960,343 of record NC_056741.1, read on the forward strand.
AATATTCTTAAGTCTTTTTCTCAGTCACTGCTTTGTTAATTTTGTTAAAAGATGGATTTCACCTTTATATAGTGCTGAGCAGTGTAAAACAGTCTTACGTTAGGGAAAGAAGAAACTAAGGCAGGGAAGTACTTACTTTTATTATTTTAATGCTTTTTAAGAAAAAAACATATTTAGTGAAACAAGCATATGAGAAAACACTGAATTTCAAGTACTTGTATGCTATATTTAAAAATAACAGCCTGTGTTACAAGCATGCCTTAGATATTTTTGTGTCATTCCATAACTATGCAATGAGTTGCCTACTAAATATGTTCTGTTTTGGAGGACATATGCATGTACATGATATTACAACAGCAGAGTCAAAACAGTGACGGATGGTCTGTGTGAAAACAAAGAAGAAGAAAATAAATCCAGGTCTAGAACTTTAAAAAGTATCAGAACAATGAAGGGGTGTCAGGATACAGTAGGACAGGGGACAGGAGTGCAGGGCAAGAAGGTTGCAAAGGAAAGGAGGTTATAAAAGTGGCAGATAATGATACACTGAAGGCAGCCAGTGTTGTAGCTTACACCTAGGTTAACATAGCAATAAGTATTACTCATATGAGTTACATTACTGCAGAAGGATGAAGCCCTGAATCCACTACAGGAATCTCAGGTTTAGTCAGTGAACCCATAAATGAAGAGCTGACCATTAAAGTTGTATTGAGGGGCCAACTGCCACTGTTTAATCAAGGGGCAGGAGTATGGGAGTTGTGGTTTTAACACTTATCACTGGAAAACATTTTGGGAATTGGCTGCTACTGTAGGCATGGCAACAAATCAGTGGCATGAGGTTATCATGTAATGGCTTGCTTTCTGATGCAAAAGTTGGTCACATTAGTCTAGGGCATTGCACAAATGCCCTTCATTTGTTATAACAGGTAAAACCTCCTCTCCTCCCATCCACCCTCTTCTTGCCAATAGACGATGTTTTTTCAAGTCAGCCATGTCACTTGCATCTAATAGACATTGCCCCCAAAGAAATGATTGACATCCTGGGTTTTTTGTGAGATTAAGAAGTACAGTGATATGTGATAGAAGATTAGTTGGCATAAAGCTTAAGGTCTTTACCTCCCATGCACAAGGAACAAGGTTCTATCCTGTCTTCCAACCAATTCCTTTATGGAGTTTGCATGTTCAACCTGTGTTTCTTTGGGATTTCTTTCACCTCCTAAAAACAAGCTGAGTGTTTCCATCTCAAACTCACTCAGGAATGGAGCTGTGGGTAGCAGCACAGACTCTAGATGGTACACTATGGGGAAGAGTTGTTCAGACCAATCAGTTTGGGGATCTCCTGTAGTGTGCAGTATCCTCAAAACAGAACACAGATCACAGACTGCACTCTGTCAGAGTTAGCTACTTGAAAATGTAAAAACTGACTAGCACATTGAGTATTGTCACCAAATGGACATGGATATTTGCCTGTGATAAGTAGGTTGAGGACCTGACCTACTCCAGGAATCTATGCTAATGGTGGGAAGGGTGTATGTGCCTCTTTGGGTCAGATTATATGCCCAGCATAAAGCCTGAGAGCCCTGGGTCAGTAAGCTACTGGTAGGCTGGTACAGTTGCCCAGCTTGGGTTACCTGGGATAGCTCTGTTGAGCAAAAGCTGCAAGTAAATCCAATGATCCTGCCAAAAGTGAACTAAGAATTGCTACACTCAGAGGAGGTTCATTGCCAAGACCTAGTTTTGAAGTGGATGACATGATGGAGAAGGCTGGACATTGTTTGTATCCAGCAGACAAGGTGAAAGGGCAATGCAGCAATGCAAAAAAGCCACGGGCTTGGGATACAGAATGTACTACTCAGGAGGAGGACAAACTAGAAACGGTGTTGGAATTTTGAAGAGACAGTGGCTTCAGAAGACATGAGGAATGTCATCAGAAATAATGATAGACTCATGGCACTCAGACTGCAATGTAAGGATAGAATTCTATTCCTAATATCAGCCAATGACCCACAGCAGGGTTGTGATTGTGAGGAAAAAGAGTACATTCAAATAGCAGTTGCATGACTTTCTCTATCAAACAAGACAGCATGAATTGGTGTTGGCAATATATGATCTGAATGCATATATCGAGGCAGACAGAACAAGATATGAGGGCTGCCTTGGTCCACATGGGTGGGACAACAGGAATAAAGAAGGAGAAGCCATTCTATACAAATGGCTTAATGGTTGCCAACCGATCTCTCAGTAAGGCAGACAGGCACAAGGCCACATACAAGAGTGGACAGCATGCAACTCAGGTAGCATTCTTCCTAGTAAGGAAAGGGCACTGGGGTAGACTCAGTGACTGCAAAGTTATCCCCAATGAAACAGCCCACAGCAGAAACCACTAGTTACCACAATCAGTTGCAAGCTGTGGTCAGGATATATGATCAACAAAGACCAGGCTGCAGAAATGGAAGTTGACTTGAGAGTAAGCACAACAGTTCAAGGAATTATTCAGGGTTCTAAACCCTCAGGAAGAAGAGGCAATAGGGCAAGGTGAAGATGATTGGCAATACTTCAAAACAGCATGTGTGAGGACTGCAGAACAGGTACGTGTCCATGCCAGGTATAGAAACAAGGTGCATAAGGAAAGCTGGTGGTGGAATGTAGATGTCCAGGAAGTCATCAAAAGAAAGAAGGAGTGCAGGAAAAAGTGGTAGATAGAAAAGACAAATCAGGCAAAGAAGGAATACTGGTTGGCTAACAAAAAAACTAATAGAAGAGTTACAATAGCAAAGAATAAGGCATAAGAGGCACTCTAACAGCTTCTGAAATGTGAGGGCACAAAGAAACTCTATCAGCTTGCAAGGCAAAGGTAGAAAGACAAAGAAAACAGCCAGAAATCCTTCGTAAGGGATGGCAGTAACAACCTTCTCACCATCCACAAGAAATCAAAGGCCGATGGAAGGAGTACCTCCAGTAGCCTCTGAATGAAGGAAACCCCACAGAAACTGTACTGCCCCAGAGACCTTTTATGATGAAAGAATTAGAGAAGCCCACTCTAAAAGAAATAAGAACAGCACTGAGGAAAATGAAGTCAGGGAAAGCAGCAGGCACAGATGAAGTCACAGCAGATATGATCAAGATGACGGGTGAGATAGGGGAGAAATGGCTCCTGAGGGTACTCATAACAGTATGGAGAGAATGACATATGCCAGTGTTCAGGAACAAAGGGGACATTCACAACTGTAGGTAGTACAGAGTTATCAGACTCCTGTCACATTGCATGAAAGTTCTGGTGAGGGTGATTGATAAACAATCCACAAATTAGTAGAAAGTAAGATGAGAGACAATCAGCAGGATGCAGCCTGACTGGCACAATGTCTGCAGTGAGATAGATGAGAAGAAGCTAGAGATGGGGAAAGAGTCCAAAAGGGCATTCCTAGACTTGGAGAAAGCATATGAAGGGGTCCTAAGAAAGCTGAACTGGATAGTTCTACACTGGTTTGAAGTCCCAGAAACACTGGCAGAATTAGTGCAGGCAATGTACAAGGACCCAATGACTCAAGTACAAACAGTATTCAGTCTCACAGAGGAGTTCACAGTGGGACTGGGTGTGCATCAGGGTTCAGATGTGAGCCCACTGCTGTTCACATTGGTGATGGACTAGATTAGTAAACAGGTCAGAGGGGACAGATCAACAAAGTTGCTGTATGCAGATAATGTGGCAGTACAGGCATACTCTAAGCAACAAGTTTATGAAAGGATAGGGGACTACAGATAAGACAGTTGTAATGGCAGCAAATGGGGGAAAACAAAAGAAGCTGAAAATTAAGATAGAAAGGGAAACAGTGGAACAGGTTGACATCTTAAAGTATCTGGGAGGGGTGGTAGAGGAGAAGGGCAGTCGGAATGAGGAGGTCAAAGCTAGAATCAAATGGGCTACTACCAACTGGTATATAGTGGCAGGGATAGTGTATGACAGAAGAATGCCAAAGAAGTTGAAAAGTAAGATGTGCAGAACAGTGGTGCAGCCAGTACTACTGTATGGTACAGAAACCTGGGCAGTAAAGGCAGAGCAGCTAAAGGAGCTAGAAGGGATTGAGGTGAAGTGTCTGAGATGGGTGGTAAGATGCACACTGTGGAACAGGTAAAGAAATGATGACATCATAGCAGAAGCAAAGCAGCTCCAATTGTAGAGAAGGTGAAAGAGAACAGATTACTGTGCTTTGTGCACCTGTGCAAGAAAGCAGAAGGCAGTCTAATGAAGAAGATTTGGAACAGGCAGGAAGTAGGCAAAAAGAAATGAGGGTGTCCAGCAAAGATAGGGATGGATTGATGAGAGAAGACCTGCACGTGTAAGGAATAGCTATTGAAGAAGGTAGGAGAATGGCACTGAATCATTAGAGATGACAACAGCTGACACGACATCCTAACCTCATGTAGAAAAATGGGAAAAAGGGTGCTGATGAGGATATGTGCTGGTATTGTCTTAGAGTCATTGATTGACTCAGTCAAAGCAGAAAAATAAATTATTTCAATCAAGCTCTCCTCTAGTTATTAATCTGGTTATTATGTTGCTTTGGTATTATAATTTCAGAAAATATGTGAATATTGTTTGGAGTGACTGATCTCTAACTATAAAAGTGATGACCTGAGTTTGATTAGCAGCTCAGATGCTTGATGACCTGGGCAGAGCCTTAGAAATGAATGGCATACATTGGCTCAACCATCCTGGGGGAAGGACTGCAATTTTTCATAGCAATTGAAACAAGCCCAGTGGAGGCTGGGGAGCATTTCTGTAATTGCTGTCTGGCCACCATTATGGTGATGGCATCAAAAGTGCTGAGGCATGTGACATTATGACTGATCCATCTAGATAGAGATTCCCTACACCACATCTCTAAAACTCAGTTCCCCCTGCTGAATAGGTGATACCTCCTCACCAGCTTTTGTTTCCCTGAAGTACAGTAGCCTTAGCAGTAGAAGATGGCAAAGTCCTCCTCTCACTGGAGAGGGAGGTGCTACCTGCATGGTTACAGCTGGTTTCATCCATATCACTACCAGGACAAACAAGTGGAGGGAAACTAGAAGTGTCAGGGTTGTCAACCACAAGGGTATGCTATCTCTCTCTCTGGAAAAGATCGGCACATCTGAATGGTTTAGCTGGATTAGACCAGACGGTTTCCCTGGATAATAAGGATGAAGAGATGACCAAATGGCTTAATAGGAGTACAGGAAGACATCAGAGACATGTAGACTGGGGATGAAAAAAATGCAAAGGTTAGATTTCGACACACAAATAATTCCCAGACATTTTTACTTATAAATGTATTCATCTGTTGATGAGAAAGTGGAATAGTCTTATTAGAGAGTATTTACCCACTGGAGTTACATTATGGAGTTTTGTGTTTTGAATTTACAAACAACATACAATGCCTGTAACAGTTTAACCTATAATCCATTGGCAATTTATTTATTTATTATAACAATGGAACCAGCAGGCTTTTGTATATGCATTCAAACACCAGTTCTACAGAGAAGGGTCTACGCATGGTACCAAAGGAATCACTTTCTAAATAATTTGACATGAGATTAAATGAATCCTTAATACTGACCCCTTTGCACTTGGACTTAGTTTAGGTACTGTAATCAATATTGTTTCTGAGGTCCATGGGGCGTAGAATTTAGTCTAAGAGGGACATGGGAGGAAATAGGTGTGTATTCTAAGAAAGAAAAAACATTGCTCATGGAGATGGAAATCCTAGAGATACATAAGACCATGGCATTATTGTCTTGAAATTTGATTTCATACTAGAGTTATCTATACCTCAGTAATTCTTCTCCAAATTAGAATAGAGCAATAGTGCTGTCTGGGACTTGCCAACAACTATATCTACAGATCATATTTAAACAATTTTGTAATCATTTCAGGTTCAGAGCAAAATCAGAGACTATGAGGAGGAACTTGTATTCTAAAAAGTGCTATGGGTCCTCTTTAATAGTGGTGATTCAATGCAGAAAATGGTATCTAGAAATTTTATATAAAAAATGCACATTGTCTGCACATTATTTATAATGTGCTCTGTATAATGAGAGAATAACAGTGCTTGGCCAAATCAGATCGTTGGGTATTCCTAACCTGATATATTCCTAACAAGGTTGCTAAGGAACTCAAGTAAGGGATAGAGGGATATGTTTTAGTTCCTGGCGTGTAGGTCATGTTTTGCTTTTATCAAATTTCATGTAATCAGACAGGCTTCATGATGTAAAGGGCCTGACTATGAGCCAGATGGTCCAGGATCAACCTAGTGACATAGCTGTTTCAGCCATCCTTGAGGAGGAGGGGACAGCCCACTGACAGGCTGAGAGGCAGGCAGCATGACACTCTGAGATGGCACATTCAGCAGGCAGTGTATGCTGTAGATGGGGATTTTGCATGAGCAAAAGTGGACATGCAGTTGGCCAACTTTGTGAGCATATCATTCATCCTGCTGCTGCAGTAATTAATAGGAGATAGGCTCTGAAGATAAGCCTGGCATATCTGCCTCAGTGATTACCCATGCAGAGGACATGAGTGATGATAGTCAGCAGACACAGGGATTAAAAGCAATAAAAAAAATCAGAGTCAATAATTTGTTGGAGTATCATGTACAGGATCTCAGCATGAAGATCTTATTGAATAATTTAGAGACAGGTGAAAGAGCAGAAAGTGATTATCTCCAACATATCACATATCAACAAGCTGATAGAGGTCAGAGTTGATACTATTTATAAAAATCATTTGGAGAAGTGAATTGACACAGATTGTCAAGTTGCATGAGCAGAAATTAATACGGGGCAGAAAATATGTTCTTTACATAGATAAATAGGGACCTACTACTTCGTTTTATAGCCAATGATTGAGACCATTTTCAAAGTCTATGGGTTTGACCTCTTAAAACAAATAATATATGACTGAAGCAGCTGACTGTTTTTTTCCAGGATTCACTAAAATTGCTGCAAAGGCAAAAACTATGGGAGGAATTTAATAAAGCCTATATGGTTTTATTGACCATGTAGGCATTGTACCATGAGAAAGTAAGTGAAAGTAATCAGGTTTTAGATTCAGTAAACACTACTGAGTGGCGCACACACACATGCCAACACAGGAAGTTCCGTGGCATGTAAGTCACCTCATAAGCAGGTGAATCTCATGCAGATAGAGTGATCCAGCAGACGGTCAGCTCTTCAGACCCCATGTCAGTGCCCATAGTTTGCACAGAAAAATTCTGTGCACAGAAGTGTAGACAGACAAAAGGAGCTGTAAAACTGGAGACATATGGACAGATATGGCATACCATATACAGATATGAGTGAAACTATCCTTCTGTATGTCTGAAAATTTAAAGGAAACAAGTTACATTTTTTTAATAATCTGCCTTTAAAAAAAAAAATGGAAAAAACTAAATTAATATTATGTGACAGAAATGTATTACAGGACCTTGTGTGAAGTATCTACAATGGTGCATTGGTGCTGTTGCTAATGTGGTAAGGCTAGGAAGTGTGTAGTTTCCAGGCTCTGAGCATGGATCCCTATACAAATGAAAATGAGTTACTGAATAGCATAAAGGGGTAATCATGTCCATATATCTCCTTTGTGTAGGCAGAGACCCATGTTGGCGTTTACACAGGAGGTAGCTGGGATCATGGGGACGGTGTGTCCAATGACTTCTAAACTTATTTCAGCTTAGCTGTGCCTGTTTGTGTGGTGCGCTGGAGTGCTGAGTGTGGCCTTTCAGAGGGGCATGTTCACTAACGTCTAAGCTTCATTTAGCTAAGGGGAGCATGATTCTGCATGTTGGCATGGCATGCCATTATGCTGAGCATGGAAATCTGGGACTGTGAGTACTTAGTGCTAAGTTTTGTTTACCTATGGGGTTGCGTTGCGGTGCCCCACAGTGCTGAGTGTATCTAAAAGCCAATGACATATTAATATGTTTTGATTCCTGTTTAACTTAAACTAGGGCCATTAAATGATGTTAATGATCTACCAGACAGGTAGAATGCATCATAGGTAGCCAATCACAAAGTCAGCACCTACAGCAGAGCACTATAAAGTGTGCATGCACCACATCTACAATCTGATTTTTCCTCCATACTCTGCATCATTGGAGTACAGACTTGGGAATTTTAACTGACATAATGCTAGGGTCTGCTGCAGGTCTGCTACATCTGTATGTGCTAAATGCCAAAGTCAATGCTGCTGCTGCTGATAATAGGCCTAGACAGAGAAGGAGGAGAGTGTTCGGGCCCAGGGTAACCTTCCAGGAGTTACATGAACTGGAGATTGTAGAGAGCTACAAGGTGGACAGGGAGATACTACTAGAACTCACTGAGCTCTGCCACCCTCACCTCAGACCCAGAGCCAACAGAGGGGAACCCATCCCAGTGGAAACAAAGGTATGTGTGGCCCTTAGGATACTAGCTACAGGGAATTTCAAAGAACAGCTGGGGACATGATGAGGGTGTCACTGGCATCAGCATCCAGGGTACACCACCACTTCCTGGATGCCATGCTACCACATGCCAGTGAGCACATTTCTTTTCCCCTCACCCCTGAGGTGAGGCCCAGCAATATGCAATACTTCTACCATGTAGCACACTGCCCTGAGGTACTGGATGCCATAGAGTGCACTCATGTACACATCAAGTCACCACCCGATAAAGAGGGTAGACTCTACATCAACGCAAGGGATACCATTCCATTAACTGTCAGGTTGTGTGCAATGTCCAGGGGATTATTATTAATGTGCACACTGGCAGCCCTGACTGTTATCATGACTCCCATATCTGGCATGCATCACAGCTGTACCAGATGTTTGCTAGGGGAGACATCCCACACAGCCATTTACTGGAGGATGCTGGCTATGCATTAGTACAGTGTATAATGACACCCATCAGAAATGCACACATGCCCATGGAAGAATGCCAAAATGAGGTGCACACACACAAACTAGGAACATCATAGATCATGTGCTTGGGTTTCTGAAGTCATGGATTCAGTGTCTCAATATATCTGGTGGAACCCTGCAGTACTCTCCAGCCACATGTGCACATGTGTTCACAGTATATGCCATGCTACACGATATGATCCTGTGGAAACAGCTGCAGCAGGATCAGCTAAGGGAAGAGATACACAGCCCCCCACCACTGCCTAGGTCACAACAGCCACAGTCACAGGAGGACTCATAGGAAGAACCCCCTGATGATGTCCCTATAGGCAGACATAGGCATTATTTTATTTATTTTATTTTATTTGCATGCCAGATATGGGAGTCATGATAACAGTCAGGGCTGCCAGTGTGCACATTAATAATAATCCCCTGGACATTGCACACAACCTGACAGTTAATGGAATGGTATCCCTTGCGTTGATGTAGATGCCCATGCCCAGCATGCCCTGTATTTGGATAAGAGACAATGCATAGCACATTCACTGACCACCTAAAGCCCTAGGGACTGACACTTTACTCCTACTCACAGACATATAGTAAAATTGTTGATGCCAGACAACACACACAACCTGTACCTATCCATGTATTGGCTGCGTACTGCCTGCATTAGACAGAGTCAGCCCTGAACTACAGTTCTGTCAACTACTGCATTCACAAGGTAAGTACCTAACCTACACACTACTATATCATATGTATGGATCTGCTGCATATATGCAAGCAAATATAGTGGGCTATGTGGACAGAAGTAACATCAACATGGGACTGTAGATACCCAGTCCAATAGTATGTGTTCCGTAATAATCACTAGGCCTTATGGTTGGAATATTCCCTACATCAGTCAAGGGAGATGTAAAACAGTAGGGTCACAGGATATTTGGACTACTGTCTATCCCAGCATATAATGCTGTCACTCCTCCCAACCCCCAACACAGCAGTGTTCCCATACAACTGATATAACAGTAAGTCAGCAAAGGTGTATCAGCAGACCAGGCAATCTCAGGGCTGTAACATAAAACTTGATCACACATTGTATGTCACACGTAAAATAGGAATAACAATGTACATATTTATGTTATTGATTGTGTGATGAATGACTCCTCCCTGTCTGGCAGCCTGTGTGTTTCGGTGTACTAGGGAAGCTAGCATGGGTGATGGTGTTGATGGTTCAAATCTGGAATTATCCACATATTTTGCATTTGAAGTATTATTATGTTGGTGTTTTTACAAACTAAAGTTGTGTCTAGGTAACATTACAAACCTCAGTCACATATGAAAGAGCAGCAGACACATGGAGAGTGCCGTAGAATTTTTGAGTGACGTGCAGTACTGCAGAAACAGGGACAGATTTCAGTGCCTGTAAGACAAAATCCTGGACCAGAGTACAGGTAGGTGTGGCCAGGAGTTATTTTATAAGTGCTGACAGTCCTACTGGGCATGCCCAGACACTTAGTTAAAATGAGCACAATTCCATTGCTCCTTCATCAAAATGACCTGTCATGTATTTATATCTATACATACAGACATATACCTATACATATCTATCTGTCACTATCTCTGTTCCACATACATAGTATATTTATCTCTATGTAGTGTCAAATTGATACATAACAATATATATATATATATATATATATATATATATATATATGTATATATTTATATATAGGTTCATAGGTCGGTACTAGGCTATAGGCCCAAAGGCCTAAGTTAGCTTAGTTAAGAAAGTTCCCTGGCTTACACCAACCCAAGAAAGTTAATTGCCTGTGCCCCTGTAGAGCAGAGCCACAGAAGTGATCCCTGGGGTGCATTTCCTATTTCCCATCCACTCATCAAGATTTTTCTTGAAGAGTGTTATTGAGGAACTTTGCTTGACATAGATGGGTAGCTTGTTCCAGAGTATGGGAAGTCTCTGGGACAGGATTCTATCCCTCCAGCAAGTCTTGTTTATTGTGGTGACAAGGTTTAGGCCCCTAGAGTATATAGCTCGAAGATATTGGAATTTCTTTAGGTGTAGCATGTCCAACAGCTCTTGGTTTGACATAGCTTTATATGTTAGGCAGAGATCACCTCGGAGTAGGCGATAT
>NC_056741.1:1480976398-1481038873 GCF_019279795.1 Protopterus annectens
TTGCAGGATAGTGATATACAACAGAGACTGTATGCATGCTCACAATTTGCAGGCCTCAGCCAACATTGTTAGCCACAGTCAGTCAGTAGTCACATGTATTTTGGTTAACTGGATTCCATGCAGTAGAGGACCCAGCGCTGCACCCTGTTGAGTATTGCTGCTTACAGATCAGCTATTGCAGGTGGATGTCCCTATGTTGCATATGTGTGCCATCAATGGGCCATTTAGTGACCCCTACAATGACCGTATCATAGATGCCTAAGTGGGTGCTTTGTAAATGTTGCTTGAGCAGGGGATATTATCAGGTGGCTTGGCTCACTCTAGGGGTTTGTACTCCCTGATGTACCCTCATCCAGGTCCTTGGTGACTGCCTTGGAAATATCCACTATGTGTAACAGTCATGCTCTCCCTGTCACACATCCAAATTATGTACACTCAACTGTGTGTAGCTCACATATAATTCTGCTGACCAGCTCCATGATGACTGCTCCTACGAGTATATAGATATGGATACTTAGACAAAGAGGTGTATAGTTATGCTGGTCAGTGGATGCACCAGCTCTGTGCAAGGGTATCACAGTTGCCATTGTCCACTCAGAGTAGTGCAGCCAGTGGTGTCAGTATGACTGCAAGGGTATCCCAATGGTGTTAGTAATCCTTGTCAGATCACATGTGGGATGCAGCCTGAAATGTTAGCATTTGCAATAGATGCTGTGTAGCTTCCAATAAGAGGACAGTTATTAACTGCTCTGTAAATATGGAAGTTATGGGACAGGATGTAGGAATGTCATGTGTCACATGTGGTGGGGACAAAGGAGTGTAGTTGATGGAGACAGTGTGTGAGTAGAGGTTAGGTATAAATACAGACCCATCATATGTGGCAGCATGATGTATGAAGTCACCGACAATTTGGGCCTCTTCTTTGAGATCACACATGTAACTACAGTGTGCTCTGTGGTTCTGCTTTGTGTGAGTGGCTAATTTTGTCACTTACCACATCTACACAACATCAAAATGACACTATGTGCTTCTTTTAGCTGAGGATGTAGTGCGTCCATGTTAGAGGGAGGCGTCCTCACCCCAACTGTTGCAAAGTGCTGTCCACCTGTTATTGTACAGCCTGCTAATGGCAGTTGGTCACCAGTCATGTTTGCTGAGCCATGATGAGCTTGTGGCCCTCCTGTCACGTACAGCTGAATTCATGCAGTCCCATCTGAAGGGGGAGGTGCAGTCACTCTTTGTCAACCATCCCTCAGGAGCTAATAAATAGCTTTCTTGATATATATGTCTGTATTGTCTGCAGGTGGGGTATGTGCTGGTAGTTCTATGGATACTGATCTGTGGCCAGGTCCCACCAGGGAGGACCTCACATGGGGGGGCTGTACTGGTCACCCATATTGGTAAATACATGATGCAATACATTGGCTCCCTGTGTGGGGAAGTCATGGCACTGCTGCAGGGAATTGTAAGTAAGGACCTGGACCATCCTTTGGGCAAGTGAGCTGCAGCATGACTAAGCAACACAGTGTGTACATATTATACTTCCCTAATGTGTTTGTCTGAGCTCTGTACAGACACCTTGCATAACTCTCTTCTTGTAACATGCTGGAAGTGACTGCAATATTTACTTGCACAGAGAACAACTAGCATGTAGTGTGAAGCGGGATAGATATCTTTGTCATGTCACCTGAAATGCCATGATAGGAGTTAGTATAGATACAAGCACTAACACTGTCAGACACCTACTGACACTGGACCAAACACTACTACTTTTGCTCAAGGCCAGATCATGCCTACCAACTGTAACCGGTGGAGCCCATTGACTGTTACACTATGCAATGGATGTCAGACATGTCTCAATACACCAACCATGGTCTGGCAATGTATATGATAATATTAGGCCAGCAGGCCTTGCTGGAAACTGTGTATGTCATGCACAGAGTGTTATGTCATCTGGTGGATAGGCAAGTGTCTGACAGTCATAGTCTGAGAAGATAGTACTGAGACACCTACACTGCAATGATGCCAGTCACCAATGGACTTCATAATCTTCCATTACTGGTGTACCCTCATCTACCTATTCCCTCTCTGCAGTCACAACCACTGTCAGTGACCTCTGACTGAGTACATTAGCAGATGACTGCATATTAGGAGCTGTCACAAAATCCCACACAGAACCAACAGTTATCCAGGATGGCCTAAGACACAGTCAGTTGTTGCCAACAACTGCACATTACTATCCTGTGGCAAATCATCCACACCTGCAAAATATTGTAGTGTCTGCACACAGTCGAGCCATTACACATGGAGTTTTGGACACAAAGAGTAATGTAGCCTTTGATTTTCACTGGTCGGTAGGATGTGGGGATGCATTCACTGTTGTATAACCTATACCAACAGGTTTGGGATGTAAGTCCTAGACTGTCACTGCTATACTGACTGTGGAAGTCATCACACCTATCATTGTGTGCAATCACACCCTTGCTATGTCACTACACATGCATATCGTGCAACTGTAGCAGCCACACAGGTTCCATGGTACACTAACACAGTGTAGATAACATGTCCTATGGAGCCCATGCTATGGCTGTACAAGTGTAGTCTGTCCCCTACATGCTTTGGAGGGGATGTGTATAACTCTATACAGGGAGGTGTTGGATCCCATTGTGTACCTCCCGTGGATCCATGACAGGACTAACACATGTTTCACCTGTTCTACATGCCTACAACATCACTGTGGTATATATCCAAAAGTCAAAAGATACTCAGAAATAAACACGATCCGCCCAGAAGGTCAGCAAAGGACTCTTGCACCACGATTAAAACACTTTTAATGACAAACACGTAAAGACACTCCAAATTAACGCTATTGAAGAATAATGCGTTTTCGTCCTCTCAGTACATAGGACTTCATCAGATAATAATAAGCATACTTTAATTAATGCTTTATATATTAGTCAAACTTTCAAAATCAACCTATCATAAACAATGCATTTTATACTTAACAAATCAGGCTAAGGCTCATGAATATTAAAACCTACCAAATAAAACATTTATTGGTTAATAATGTAAAACGTTATTTTCGCTATTAATATTAGTGTTCAAACCAAATGTTTTTTATTCAGTACATATCAGTTACATATCTTAAAAAATCAATAAATACATATATTTATATAATAAATAAGAAATAAATAAATAGATAAATAAATAAATAAGTCCATGTAACAACCCATTCCATTTATTTTTAAATTCTTCCCACAATGTAATACTGCCACCTTCTGGTAAAGTTTTTATTACCCAGGGAATTAAATTTCTGCTGATCTTAATTTTAATACTGGAGCTAAAGAAAGATGTTCATTTAATCCTGGCATTTTTGTGGCGTCCAATTTAATTTGCCACCATAGCTCCTTGTATTCAATCCACTCCTCCCATAAACCTCCTCTTAATTCCCTTTTAACTTGTTCTAATACAAAGAATAACATTTTTCCTCCTTCACATTCTCTAGTGTGTTAAATAACGCGTTGGTCTCTTTTTCTTTTGAAATTTCATAATTATGTTCATAGATTCTCCTCCTCAGAACTCGCTCCGTCTTACCAATGTAAAATGAACTGCATTTGTTACACAAAGCTAAGTATATAACTCCCCTTGTTTCACAATTATAGTAGCCTTTACTTTTGATAATTTTCCCCCTACTCTCTATCTTTATCTCATTCATGTTTATCATAAATGGACATTGGTTACAATGGCCACATTTAAAACTTCCTATCTTTCTTTGTCCATCAATTAGGCCATTAGTATACTCTGTGCTACTACATTTACTGTTAGATTCTAAGATCTTTTTTATGTTCCATGAATTTTTATATACTACTTTTGGAGACATTTTATTTATATTTACTATGTCCGTTAAGGTTATAAATTTGGCCCATTCCTTCCTAAATAATTCATTAATCTTGATATTGGAGATATTATACTCCATAACCAAACTTTGTTCATATTTAATGTCATTTTTTACATGCTTCGAGATCTCATTATTCATAGCATTACCCATCATTACACCCTTAATGGGTTGAAATTCGGTTGTTCTACCCTTGTCTACCTCATTTCTTATGATCCTAACAAATTCATTAGGGTAACCCCTTTCTTGAAACATTTTCTCAAGTATGTTACATTCAATCACAAAGTCCTTGTTAGAACTAGTCATTCGACTACCCCTCACAAATTGTCTCTTGACAATATTCTTTTTACAATGTGAGGGGTGTGCACTATCAAAATGAAGAAAGGAGTTACAATAAGTTTTCTTCCTATAAATTTTCGTTTCAAAATCTTGATTATTCTTATATATTTCTACGTCCAAATAAGATAAGTAAGATGAACTGCATATTGAGAGATACTTCTAAATATGTTGTTGTTTCCCTGAATGAACTGAACATAGCATATCGTAAAAGTCGAATGACTAGTTCTAACAAGGACTTTGTGATGGAATGTAACATACTTGAGAAAATGTTTCAAGAAAGGGGTTACCCTAATGAATTTGTTAGGATCATAAGAAATGAGGTAGAAAAGGGTAGAACAACCAAATTTCAACCCATCAAGGGTGTAATGATGGGTAATGCTATGAATAATGAGATCTCAAAGCATGTAAAAAATGACATTAAATATGAACAAAGTTTGGTTATGGAGTATAATATCTCCAATATCAAGATTAATGAATTATTTAGGAAGGAATGGGCCAAATTTTCAACCTTAACGGACATAGTAAATATAAATAAAATGTCTCCAAAAGTAGTATATAAAAATTCATGGAACATAAAAAAGATCTTAGAATCTAACAGTAAATGTAGTAACACAGAGTATACTAATGGCCTAATTGATGGACAAAGAAAGATAGGAAGTTTTAAATGTGGCCATTGTAACCAATGTCCATTTATGATAAACATGAATGAGATAAAGATAGCAGGGGAAAATTATCAAAAGTAAAGGCTACTATAATTGTGAAACAAGGGGAGTTATATACTTAGCTTTGTGTAACAAATGCAGTTCATTTTACATTGGTAAGACGGAGCGAGTTCTGAGGAGGAGAATCTATGAACATAATTATGAAATTTCAAAAGAAAAAGAGACCAACGCGTTATTTAAACACACTAGAGAATGTGAAGGAGGAAAATTTTTATTCTTTGTATTAGAACAAGTTAAAAGGGAATTAAGAGGAGGTTTATGGGAGGAGTGGCTTGAATACAAGGAGCTATGGTGGCAAATTAAATTGGACGCCACAAAAATGCCAGGATTAAATGAACATCTTTCTTTAGCTCCAGTATTAAAATTAAGAGCAGCAGAAATTTAATTCCCTTGGTATTAAAAACTTTACCAGAAGGTGGTAGTATTACATTGTGGGAAGAATTTTAAAATAAATGGAATGGGTTGTTACATGGACTTATTTATTTATTTATCTATTTATTTATTTCTTATTTATTATATAAATATATGTATTTATTGATTTTTTAAGATATGTAACTAATATGGACTGAATAAAAAACGTTTGGTTTGAACACTTATATTAATAGCGAAAATAACGTTTTACGTTATTAACCAATAAATGTTTTATTTGGTAGGTTTTAATATTCATGAGCCTTAACAGCCTGATTTGTTAAGTATAAAATGCATTGTTTATGATAGGTTAATTTTGAAAGTTTGACTAATATATAAAGCATTAATTAATGTATGCTTATTATTATCTGATGAAGTCCTATGTACTGAGAGGACGGAAACGCATTATTCTTCAATAGCGTTAATTTGGAGTGTCTTTACGTGTTTGTCATTAAAAGTGTTTTAATCGTGGTGCAAGAGTCCTTTGCTGACCTTCTGGGTGGACTGTGGTATATATAGTACATCCTGGAAAGACAGGTATGCAACACAGACAGTACAGCCTACATGAAACAGGCCCCTCATGCATATGAAGCGCACATCTGCTGTGACACACACTGTGTGCAGGTTACACAATGGGATACAGAGCACAACAATCATAACTGGTGTCAGGGAACTGTCTGTACTGGACACAGCATATTTGTAGATGGATCATCTCCATCACTACATCTTGTAGATGTGTGAGTTCCCAAAACCCTGGTGACACTTATCAAGGGTACCAGACTTGTTCACAGAATAGGGATGCATGAGTACGCTGAATGCCACTATTGTCCTCGTTAGCCTGTTATGCACATATGAACCTATGGAGCCATGCACTTATAGTGCTGTACCTTGCTGAAGACATATTTCTGCTGTGCTGACATGCCATCCTGTGTTGTTTCATTGCCGCTGTGTATCCATAGATTATCCCAACAGACCCCTGTAACAGAACCATAAACAGGTCTGTGACACACCTGTCATCATGTAACTATACAACCCTTACATTATACAACATAAGGTTCACAAAAGTATGTGGCGTACTTGTGACAAATGCCAGCATACAGTATCTGTCAGTAACCACTACAAGTGGCATGGCAAAACAACACTGCATTACACAGGTACATGTTAACTAATATAGTTACCTTGTGCATCAGACACATAGCTTCATTTCCCTGAATCAATGCCAAGGATGACAGGGATGTGGCACAGATATCATCACTTGCACAGGGTGTTGTGTGGGGAGAAGGAGGCCTAGCTGACTCAAATGGTTGACAACATATGTATGAGTCAGGAAGGGAAGCAGGTAAGATAGACCATGGAAAGATACCATGTGTGTCTGTAGGTGACCTGCATTTGACAGTGGTTTGTGTGTATGCATGTACACAGTCAAGCTCAGTGCTAGCCCTACATATGTGTATGTTGGATAGCTTTGGACCATACATTGGTAGAGTTGACAATTCACTGTCTCCAACCTCAAACATGGGAACTGGCTCTGCCAGGAGTTGCACTGGCACCTCCAGGCCCAAGGTCAGAAGCGGTGCTGGTACCTGACGGTGACTGCTGTCTGCTAGGACCATGTCCCCCACTGCATCACCCAGGACCATAAACCCATAGCCTACCACATTGTAGTGTGGACAGCACACTCCTCTCTGTAATACTGGATGTACTGCCACTATGGGAGCATGATTGTGCATGACCACATAGACTGTCAGCAGATTGAGTCAATTATCTACATCCATGAGTTCGACACTCAACTGCAACCACACGATCCAGTTCAATGTGCGGTCCAGGACAGACAACTGTCTCTGCCCAACTTCTGTCCACTGCATCAGTGAACTAACCCAGGGAATCCCTAATTTGGTGAAGGCAGTCATGGATATCAGACTGTGTTGCATCCATAACCCAAAGCATACATCTGGTGTTCCATTCAAAACATGCCTGTGCCTCCATGATGGCCCAAAACATGTGCCGAGTGAGCCATGATGTGACACCTGCAGCAGGTGGTGGATGGACAGCAGGTTCCTACAAGCACCCCTGTCAATCTGCCTGTTTTAGACCTCACCAAGTCTATGGCTATGGCCAGTGTCTACATTCTCTGGTGCCATAGTTGCCACACTTTCCTGTTCAATGTCTCCACTCTCTGACTGTCCAATATCTGTGGCCTCCGGGGACTGGGTATGTGTAGGCATACTGACTGTGCAGAGTTACAATGGGGGCAGAAGAGGGATGTCAACCTCTGGGACAGATTCAGCCCCCAAAATCCCCAACTGTGCCACACTGCACCTACCATCATCACCATCACAGTCTGAGGAGACACTGACATCAGGTTGTGTAGGGGACAAAGACTAACTCCCCGGTCACCTGTGATAAGAAAGGAAAAAGCAGTACATTACTACCTGTACTATTATGCTCTGCAGTACTATAATGTGATATATGTAAGGCTCTACACACTGTTGTCACAATGACAGACCTGTTGATAGCCCAACCTCATATAGTAGGACTGTAGGAAAGTACTCTTCCCACTAACAGGTATAGCTACTTGTACATAAACTCACATTACACTGCAATTTCATTAGCAACGGTGAGTTACACTGTTGACATTAGTGTAGATCAGCACAGTTGACACGTATGACACTCTGTACTGTCATGACAATACTGTCACATCTATCAGTGTGGTCACACCTACAAGGCATAGGTATGAGTCTAAAATATGTCCAGTCAGACAATATGTGTTCATATGGCAATCATGCCAATATTACAGCAATACAGGCAGCAGGCCTGGGATGACAGTCTAGGGATTACAATGTTGTAAACATACATTAATAGCAAAGCAGTGTCATGCTTACCAGGAGCAGGACCACAGGCTTCTGAGATACCTCATGGACCTGTGAAAAGTTGAGGGAGAGGTAATGCCAGTACCATCACATGTTCCACCACCACATGATAATACATTACTGTATCTCACATTTACATTAGTTACTGTGTTAATTGTTATAGTAGTCAAAATCTGAGCATGACAGTCAAACTGCAGTTAAAACCTCTCCCCCAAAAAAACAGACAAACATGAAACGCACATAAGACTATGTATGTCCTCACACACTGAATGCTACAGTATTGCACTGCTATTCAACCTGATCTTACCTGCATACTCCTCTGCCGTGAAAACTGTGGCACCCACGTCCATGATGTAGGGTGTAATAGGTGCCTGGGAGCTGTCATGTGTGCCTAGATTGCCAAGAATTTCTCTGGGATGAGAGTGGTTGTTCCACTGCAGGCCTTCCACTGGTGGCGCCATGATCCCTGGCTACATCTCCCACTCTTCTGAGTGCAGCATTGATCATGTCCATTGCACAGTATCGCACCTGCTCATATGTCCTGTCCTAATGAATTGCGGCATTGACATCATGGAAAAGGCCTGCCCACAATTCCTCCTGTTGTTCCCTGTTGTGCCTCCCCCTGGACAGTATAACTTAATGGTGCTGATGTAGCCCTTCCGGTATCAACTCATTCTCTGTATCTCTGAAAGCTGCACAGCATCATGCATACACATTTCTTGAAAGACAACGACATGAGAACACAAGTCAGTTTCACATACATGGAATGACACTATGAAGAGATACATCAAGGACGGAATGGCTGGCAATATCCACTGATTGATCATACATGTCATATTCCACAGTGTTCAAACATACTAAGCATATGGATAAAACTAGAATACTATCGATAGTCAGGTATTCCCATGTGTGCCATGACAGATAGTGCTGTACAATCAAATGGCCCACACTGACGTTTATTATAGTTTGTCCCCAAGGGCCAACCTCCATGATAATATGTGAAAACAACTGTGCCAAACAAATAACAGTGTGTGATTATAACCACTATAAAGGGGGACTCCCACAAGCCCTACGTGCTACACTGTAATGTCAAAATCCACATTTGCGGTATTGCACATCCTCTGTATGTGTAACAAATCTAGAGATCATTGACATATCATTAACATACAATTCTAAGAATGGATTATTGCTGTGATGCCTACTCCCCTTAAGTATATTCACACATCTGCATCCTGATGTAAAAAAATTGTTACATATCTGATGGAATGCAGTACTTCTCTGTTATGTGCTGATAGTTAATATTTTGCATACTCATGTTCTGTGTGAGGAAAGTCTCATACAGACTAATTTCCCATAGCCAGCTGCTTCTCTTTTTAACATGCTTCTCATCAGCAAGTGATTGCCTCTTAACCAATCTGTGGTTCTGAAATGCTAATTGCAGCCAACACAACTGATTTTCACTATCATCAACCAATAACATGCAAATGCAATACAATATATAAGGCCTTCATATAGATTATGGGCCTTTCTGATATGTTGTGCTGGACATTACTTGAGTGAGGAGACTAGTTCATTGCAGAGGGTAGTCTGTAGCAGCAACTTTTACATAGAGATGGGTGTGCTACAGGCCGCAGCTGATGTTGCTGGTAATAAGCATTGGCAGTGACTGTGAACACCTTGGAGGGCAACAAGCTGTAAGAGTAACTGTGGGAGCAGTGTCAGCATTGTTGTAGAGGTAGAGCCAGAGTGAGACTACCCTTTCCAGTCTAATTAAGGCATGTGTTTAATATAAGTACGTTAGGCAACAGTATCACTAACAGAGTACTAGGCCACATGTTTATTGTGTCCTTCAGTGACATGGGGATTAAATATAACAATATTGTGTCCTTCAGTGACATGGGAATTAAATATAACAATACTATAATTACAGTGCTACACACCACTGGATTTGAACCCAAGACTGTGTGTGGCAAAATGTACTGTTTGCAAGGCATCTAACAGACTGAGCTACTAAGTCACTGCCACAGCAGGTGTACCTGCAAGATATATGTGGAAACGTACAAGCTGTGATTAACATGTCCTACATCCATCAGTATGTGCATTGCTTTATATGGATGCATTTCTGCACCAGGGTGCCAGTTGAACATGTATTTTGTCATTAATGCCTTAGCAGGTGTCTTTCTACATGTTGCTGATAAAAGGGTACATTTACCTGCTATCACAGGCCTCACCTACATCCATTATTATGTCTTTGGCTTTCTAGTGTTCCCTATTGCACCAGATCCCAAGGTACACTCCCATTTTTTCCATTACTTTTTATTAAGTTTGCGCAGTGCAGTGTGATGCTCAGCTCCACTGAAACATGCTTAATGACTGTAACAGGTCATTACTATGTTTTGTTTAAACTTGTGTGGCATGACAGGTTAATGCAATCTTCTGCAGGTGCGATAGTCTTGAGTTCGAAATATGGGATAGGTGTTTATTTTGTAACTGTGTATTACAATTTTAAAATAACATATAATCAATATAGTTCTATTTAGGTCAGCTTAGTGAAGCTAAGTGAGGCTGCGTGTCCCTCAGTGTCGCACTAAAAAATATAAAGAAAAGAAAAATGGGGAGATAGGAAAATGGTGAAATGAGGAGCAAGCAGGGGAATAAACAGAGTGAAAGGCAGGTAGGGATGTGCAGGAAGGGTGTAGGAAAGAACCTTCACTATCTTTTTCTTGTACAGCAATAACTGTAAACTTTGACAAAATTTGTACATGACTTTGAACTCTCAACCCCAGAGAGAGGGGTGAAGACTGCATAACTGCATTGTCAAGCCAATTGGACCAAATAATGCGTGTCCAGTGGACACTTGTGGGAAATGGAGAGCTATGCATGGGACGATATTTTGTTTTGGGACAGGTGCCCATTTTTTTTTAAGGTAAGACAGGAATGTTGGGGTAGGGATATAGGTGTGTGTATGGGGGAGGTAAGTTGAATAGGTGAGGATGCATTTGCAGACAGACAATGCAAACAAGATAGCAGACAGGGACAGTGTATAACACATGAGGAGGGGTACACACCTTGGATAGGGAAGGTGTTGTGGAATCTAAGTTGCATGTGCCTCTACAAAGCAGCAACATGGCTCACATCCTCACCCACGGGACTGTCTGCAGTGCTTCATCACTTCCCTGGGGTGGCAGTGGCCAAGGCTGCAAGGTTGCCTCATCAGGTTGGCCAGCATGTCCCCAATCTGCTTCAGGCAATGGTCAAACCCATGGTAGACTATCCTGTTCACCAAAACTGGCAGCTCAGCATGGGTGATGACTCCCCTTCCACCACCACTCCCAGAGGGGGCCCGTTCCCATCCCATGGGGCAGTACTACCTGATGCCACAGGTAGTACAGGGGCAGCTGAGGGGGCACAACTGGTCTGAGTCCCAGACATACTGGGACCCAATGCCATGGCTGGATGAGGCAAGGTAGAGGAATCAGCCGGAACTGGCCTACCTTGATGTGCTGTGTTAAATAAGATCAAACAAAAGTTAAAATTAGTAATGATCAAACCATTGTTAGTATTAACAGAATGGATCATCATATTTTTCAATCCAAATAAATATCAGTGTATATTATGTGTAACACAACATTAAGTAACATAACAGACAGCATGTTAACGGCATGCCAGTAAGAAGTAAATCATAAGGCCAACAAATTGGTTATCTTAACGAAATATGTTTTTATTGAATCATAGTAAAACGTAACAATAATACATCACATTTTGCAAAAATATAGTTTAATAAAATATTTTGATATTAAACCTAGCAATAAATAAAATAATACATAAATGGAGACAAGAGGTGAGGAGAGAGAGTGAGAAACATTCCATTACTGACAATGCAGAATATATCCCTAAAAACACTGGTGATAAATACTCGCCAGGTGTGTAGTGTCAGTTTTGAGTACAGTGACTACAATTCCCCTATAGTGATGTAGCATGTACCTACCTCTCAAGGTGTTAGCATGGGTCAGTATGGGCCAAGCAATAACAAATGCAGGTACACAACTACAAAGAACATTTTCACATAATGCAGACTTATATAACTACCAAGGTGGTAATACATTGCATTCCAGGTAATCAATTTCCAGGTAATCCTGTGACAGACTGATGAGACAGTTTTAATTACGTTATGAGAAATCGTGCCACTTGACAGGCATGTTTCTGTATAGTACATAAACTAGACATCCGTCATGCCTTAGTTGGCAGGCATGTTAATAGAGCCCAATAGCTCTGACTGCAGGGGACATCTGCAAAAAATGTAACATTGACTGTGGCAGCTTAGTATAGACATGCAAGGAATACAACCATGCTTGAAATATGTAAACAGATTTATTTAGAAATTAACATTGCTGCTTTAACACTTAATTAGTATTGCTAATAAGTGTCTGTGAAATGTTGGCACAATGATATCTGCTCATAATATGGGCTAACTCAATCATATACCTTTTGCTCCTGGAGTGGGAGAAAAAGAGAGCATTATGTGACTGAATTATTTTGCATTCTCGAACTATTACAGTGTTATACTTGACTGCAGTGACAACACACATGCATAGAATACAGCCATACTGCATTTATTATAACTGATTTCTTTAGGAATCAGCAATGTTGCATAGCATTTTATTGGTATTGCTGATAAATGCCTGCGAAGTCCTCATTCAATATCTGCTTACAGAGTGGGCTACCTCACCCATTTATCTTTATTACCTGGAGTAGGAGGAACAGAGAGCATTATGTGACAGATATTGGCCTGGAGACAGTGTTACACTTGACTACATCATCCTTATAATAGACAAGCAAGGCATACAGCTCTACTGCAATGGTTATAACAACACAATTCTGCTATACAGCATTTTGCTTACTGTTATTGCTATTGTTTATTATTTATTGCAATACAGTTGTTATTATTAATTTACTGCACTACAGTTGTACTTGCCCATTTATTGCACTACAGTTTTTATTGTGTTTATTTATGCAGTAAATTCTTTACTCTTTCTTGCCTATTGCATTACAGTTAGCTTAATAAATCTGTACTTACCACATTCATGGTGCAACCTGGCCACGTGCTCAGCATAAGACTCAACATTGTGAGCCCTCTCAGCTGCAGCTGTTGGAAGAGAAACACACCATTATGGATACCAGTTTTGCAGACATTCAGCTTGCAGTTTGATAAAATAGTGGAAAACATGTTTACATAATTGTGCAGCATTCCCAGCTTGTGCCTCTTGGACCCAGGTGTCCAAGGTTCCCCTATTTCTCCTAGTCAGGTTGTTAAATGGGTGGTGGCACTGCTCACCTGTGCAGGGGATACCAGTACCACTGGTGAGTTCCCTGGCCAACTGGTCCCAGGCCTCTGTCTAACATTCCAAGCCCTGAAAACTGCCTTGCATCAGCTTGGGTTCATAATTATTTACCTGGAGTCCAACAAAGACCCTGGACTCCTGAACACCCCATCTCCGCACCCAAAAGGGTGTATCATCAACAGCACCACCTGCCACATCAACAGATGATGAGACTCCAATGAATGGTGCAGAATTTCCACTTATTGACCTTAATATAGGCTGTTTTCCTGCACTTCACATCATGTGGCCCAGGCAGGTATGACCCTAGCCCTGAGTAGCATCCTGCCTTCGCCCAGAATGATACCACAATATAAGGATAAAATGATTGACTTCAACAATTGGCTAAGCTTATGGTGTCATTCAAAGGGGATCCAGTATCTGTCTGCCTGGGATGACATGATTGACAGACCACGATGCTTTGCCAGAGATGGTCTGCACCTGTCGCCCCTGGGATTCAGGTTACTGGCTAAGGCTCTTGCCACCCCTATAGTGCCTTTTTTAGGCAAACTTCAAAGGACAAAACAACCACTGTAACAGGTACAAGCATGCAAAATCTGAAGGTAATGCTACTCAATGCTAGAAGTCTAAACCTCAAAATGCACTCTCTCGAGGCACTCCTAAAAATGGAGAACATCGATATCTGTGCAGTAACTGAGACCTGGTTCAAGGCTCCAGAGAGCACCCCTGCAATACCAGGCTACAACTGTTACCACACTTTTCGGCCACCAAACCAGGACCGAAACACTAAAGGTGGAGGAGTGCCAATATTCACCAAGGATATTCACACCACCAGGCTAGTTGGCCAACACAATGTGTCTGAAATTCTCCAAGTGCAACTAACACTAGGTAAGACTGCAATCCAAATTGTAGCTTGCTACAGATCCCCCACCATACCCCAAGATTCTCACTACACCTTTCTAAACATACTGGAAAATATTAAGATAGAACCAAACACCCTAATACTGGGTGATTTTAACTACCCTGCCATTAACTGGGAAAACTACTCATGTCCCAACACCTTTAAGCAACGGTTCTTGGAATTCATAAATTCCAATGCCCTGGATCAACTAATCCATAGTACCACCAGGGCTCCAATATCCTAGACCTGGTCATTACCAACATGGGAAATCAATGCTCCATACCTATGGTCACCCCTCGTTAGTCAGGTCTGACCATAAGCTAATCACCCTTAACATCCACATCCCACCCCACCCCCAGTAAAGAAACCACCATAAAAACTTCTCCAAAGCCAACTTCATGCTACTCAAGTCAGAAGTGACAAACTTCATAACACCCATGCAGACGGGAACTGAAAGTTCAACTGCTGAATCCTACACTAAGGCACTGTACGAGCACATCCACTCATGCATGAATCATGCCATCCCAAATAGAACCAAAATGCTCTCATCCAAAAAAAGGAAGCCAATCTGGTGGTCCCCTGCCATAAACAAACTTTACAACAAAAGGAAGAAACTTTTGCAGAAAAGAGGAAAATCCCAGGATGCAAAAAACTCCCTTACTAGCCTCAGTAAGAAACTGAGACGCCTCATAAAATCCTCCAAAGCTAGTTACGAAAATAAAATTGGCAAAGATTCCAAAGACAACCACAAAGCATTCTATAACTATATCAAGAATCTAAATGGCAATGCTCAGATCTGCTCTGAGCTAAAACAGAATGGCATTAAATATACTGATCCAAAGGATATTGCCAATATCCTGGCAGATCGATTCAGTGCCAACTTCACCCCCCCTCTCAACCCCTAAATGGCCCATCTCAATACCGGAAGATTGCCAAATTCCAGTAATAACGGCCACACAGGTACAAAACGCACTCTCTAAAGCCAAGAATACAGCATCCATGGGACCAGATGACATCCCGGGCTGTGTACTACATGAACTACAATATGAACTGGCACCTCACCTAAGTGTCATGTTTAATCATAGCCTCACCTCAGGTTTCATACCCACTGAGTGGCGCAGAGCTACAGTTATCCCAATCCACAAGGGGGGATCCACCTTGGATCCCGGAAACTACCATCCCATCAGTCTGACAAGCCTTATCTGCAAGGCCATGGAGCGTATTATCATGGAACTTATAAACAAAGACATTGGCAACCTTCAAACACTGGACCCCACCCAGTTTGGGTTTGTGAAGGGCCGATCTTGTCTCCTGAACCTGATTGACTTCTTTGAATCAGTCTCCAGAGCCATGGATAAGGGTAAGGTGGTCCACACAGCCTATCTAGACCTTGCCAAGGCCTTTGACACCATCCCCCACTCTGGAATCATAGATAAACTTACTAAGCTGGGCATTAATCCCTATGTCACCCAATGGGTTGCTAAATGGCTTACTGATAGAACCCACACTGTAAAAGTAGCCAACTCCAAATCCAGCTCCAGACAAGTGACAAGTGGAGTACCTCAGGGTTCAGTCCTGAGGCCGCTCTTGTTTGGCATCTACTTCTCTGAAGTACAGGTCAACACTAAGGGACTCTGGCTAACAAAGTTTGCAGATGACTGCAAACTGGGAGCCATTATTGAATCCCCAAATGATGTGGATACTCTACAAAAGGGCCTTACAGAAACAGATGCTTGGTGCCAGAGCCATGGGCTCAAGCTCAATGCCAAGAAATGTATTGTTATCCCCTTTGGGAAAAAACATGTATCCATGAATTACCATATAGGTGGCAGTACACTAAACACAGAAAGTGTGATAAGAGACTTAAGGACACAGGTGGACAGTAGTCTCACCTTTGATAACCACATTGCCACAACAGTCAGGAAATCCTTCTATGTGGCACACCTCATCACAAAGGGCTTTTCATCCAGAAAGAAGGAGGTCATTGTCCCACTGTACTCATCCCTCATTAGACCCATTATAGAATACAACGCCCCATTTGGTGTGTACCTCTCAAGACATCTGCAACAACTGGAAAGGCCTCAGAAATACCTAACTAAAAGAATCACAGGCCTAAAGCAGATGCCCTACACTGACCATCTTAAAAAACTCCAGCTATACTCTGTCGCATATCATCTACTCAGAGGTGATCTCTGCTTAACATACAAGGCCATGTCAAACCCAGAGCTGTTGGACATGCTACACTTAAAGAAATCCCAATCCCTCAGAGCTACACACTCCAGGGATCTAAACCTTGTCATCACAATAAACAAAACATGCTGGAGGGATAGGTTCCTGACCCAGAGACTCCCCAGACTCTGGAATAGATTGCCCATACATGTCAAGCAGAGTGCCTCTTTGGACCTCTTCAAGAGGAACCTTGACAATTGGATGGGAGAAAGGAAATTCACCCCAGGGATCACGTCAGTCGCCCTGCTAGACAGGGGTCCAGGAAAGTAAATAATGTGGGAAGAAATAGCCGGGGAATTGTTATGGCTAGGCTTGTATAGGCCCTAGGGCTGATAGCCTAGTACCAACCTATGAACCTATGAACCTATGAATTGAGCAGCATTTAAAAAAGCACCGCATTGGTTAGCAGCAAGCAAACCAGCTAAGTAGAGCTGAGCAACATGAAAACTCACACAACCAAGGTTTTAGCTAAGCTTAACAGTGCACAAACAGCAGTAGCCATTAACATACTTAAGCAGTGCTCGACATAGCGCACCAGTGCCATATTTCGCAAAGTTGTTTTTAAAATTATATATATATATATATATATATATATATATATATAAAATAAATTAAATTACAGACATATTATCACTGCTACCAAGTCAAACCCAAGACCTACTAAGCATTAGGCTGAATCTCTACCCATTTAGCTATTTGGATATTATGAAAACTAGAATACCTTCACATATACTACTGGGCTACCTGCTAGCATTGCTAAGCACTGTGGCATGCCATACAAATGCTCTTAAATAGACCCAGACATATATAATTAATTACAACCAGTTTCTATTTTCAGATGTCTAGCAACTGTCGGCTATGTATGTATGACTGCCACTTGGCTCTTCAGCAGTCCACACCATGCAGCGCAAACAGCAATTATAAAAACAAACAGAAAATAAAATAAGAAAAATATGTAATTATGATAATTAATGACATCTGGTTTCTATTTTTAGATATCTGTCAGGTGTCATCTGTCTATATGTGAGCACAGCTTGGCCTTGCTGTGCTCCGTGCTGTGCCACGCAAACATATGGAAAGAAAAAAAATTATAAAAATATAATATTACACATTTAATACAATTCACAGTGTTTCAGCAGTAGTGGGGAGCAGTACAGGGAGCCTTATTGTGTATGTATCCACAACCATGGGTAGCCTCTACTCTTCTCCCTACACTGATTCAATATCCCTGTTCCTAAGCTCTCCCGTGGCAGTGGACCATCATTAATATACATGGCATGCTGCTGAGGGGGAACTGTGGCTCTGTACATGGATGTATTCCATGTTGGCTTGACACGGTGCCTTCACGGATTTCATTAAATGCTGGGCTATGACATAGTTTCCACAAAGCAGTCTATCAGTTTCTGTATAACAACTGTAAATGATGAATGTCTTATTTTGTCAGATTTACATGCTGACAAATGAATATACTTGTTCCTAAGATTTGCGAAAATTTTGGACACATAACAGAACTATTTCATCAGAAGAATTTTTGAGTTTGGGTGCTTAGATATAAATACAATGATTATATGCATCAAACAGGAAGGAAACTGCACAAGTATAAAGGGACAGATTGCAATAAGCACTTTAGCTGTGTGTGTGTGTGTGTGTGTGTGTGTGTGTGTGTGTGTGTGTGTGTGTGTGCGTGTGTGTGTGTGTGTGTGTGTGTGTGTGTGTGTGTGTGTGTGTATTAGGGGAGGGGAGAAACTTCAAGTACAAATGTAGTCCAAAACATTTCTGATGAGAGATTCCACTTATTAAACTCTAACCTGAAATCCACAAAACTAACACAATATTTGATGGTGTTAAACCCAAGTGTCTAGTGCCATATTACAAATGTGAGATTCATAATTGTAGGTTCCAAATATCTAAAAGGAAAACTGCAATTCAATCAAAAAGTTGTAATTTTGGAACTTACTGGTATACAGTTAAGGCATCCATAAAGGAGTGGAGACTTTTACCACTTAACGTGGAGACTGCTCTCCCCTTACCCATGTCACATACATATATTATGGTTGTTACAAAGAAAGGGGAATAGTGAATGGCATAACAGCATCAGACTTAGTATACATTTTAATTTGTTCTTGTAGTTCAACTGTTCCAAAAATCATTATTTTGATCCTTGGAGTTTCAGTAAGCACCTTTAAAGTGCACAATCATACTTTGACCACATGTAATATTCAAGCACTCAAATATGTAATCCTCAATGTTATATAAATATAAATATTCAAACTATTCAAACTAACATGTTGCAATCTGTTTAGAATGTTACACTAGTAGTATATAATTAGACACAGCTTATTGAACACAAGAGAGACAGTTGCAAGTATTAGATTAAAACCTGGTTATAAATGAACAAATATGTTTTCTTAACATTTTCATGGCAGCAACATATGAACAATTTATGTGCATAGCAGTTACACTGCAAAAATCATATGAATAATATTTACAGTAAGTCTTGGTTGTGCACATTATTGGAATTCACCAGAGGCATAAGGAAACAGTGTTCCTGCAATTAGTGAGGTTTCAAGGTGGTCCGTTGCAGTTGCATAGATGGTTGGTGTGAAGGTATAATTTAAGGAGTTTGAAAGTGGAAGAACAGTTTTGTAAACTGATATCAGGAGAAGGGTGTTCCAGGTTTTAGCAACTTCGTGAAGGAAGAGAGACTTTATTGTTAAAGATAAGAAAGTTTCCTAAGAATTAAACCAACACATGAATGGAAAAAGGGGATTTTGCCAATAGGGATGACTGCAAGTAGGGGTACAGAGAACAGAAAAGAGGAGGATGTAATTTACTAGAGAAAATTTGCAAAGGAACCAAGGTATTAGGGGCAAATAACTAAAGGGAAAATAGGAAAACATAAGTAAGGCTCCCAAGTATGCAACAAATTCCAGAAGGGATTTGACTTTAAAAATATTTGCTCAGAAAGATAACAAATTTTGAAGGCATGATGGGGGAAGAAAGAGGTTTCTTTCTCTGTGGCTCAATGTGTTAATGCAGTAAAAAATGAGTAATAGCACCAGTAATGCAGGGTTTGATTACAGCTTTAATGGGGTGACATAATGGTTAAGGTGGTTACATTATTATCTCAAGGTATGTGATTTTATTCCCACCTTTGCTCACGATCTGATTATGGGGGCTGGGGTTGGTATAATGGTTAAGATGCTTACTTCACAGACACAAGGAGCAAGGTTCAGAAGGGAAATTGTCTAGACTTAAAATGGCACACAAGAGCAGCTAGCCTACTAATTACCTATGAACTGGGAACATGTTTTTTGGGAGTGTAGGGAGTTGGTAGATTTACATAATTCCCTACAGAGTATTCTGCCAGAAATATTGGGGAAGCAAATGGCTGTAAATAAATAAATTATTCTTTTGATCTGGGACATGGGATCTGAAATGCCTGGTCATAGAAAAGCCTTATTAAGTTTAATTTTGATGGGTACCAAAAAATACTAGAAAATGGAAATCAAAATCTAAGCCGACTTATTTGAAGCACTGAATATTGAAAAAGAACTGGAAAATGGATATTTAAAAAAAGGAAGGAGCAAATAATATAGAACTAAATGGAATTTGTAGGAATTAATGCATACAGAATAATGTTCAGGAGGAAGAGGAGTAAGGCTTAAGAAAAAGCAGGAAATGAGTGATTTGTCTAATGGACTGAAAGACACGTTGTTATAAAGAAAAAATATGCAATGTTTAATCTGTATAAATTGAAAAAATGTTAACGTGGTTTGTTTTCTTTTCTAATACACACACGTCTGTGTCTTTAATGATATTTTAATAAAGCTTTTTAAAAAAACATCTTAACACTGAATCTGTGACATACCCTCTGAGTGTGGAACTGACAGGAATATGAACTTTAAAGAACATCCCTCATAATGAGGTACACTTGAGGGTTATATTAATGCGTTAAGATTCTATGCTTTAAAATGGGGTTCACACTATAATGATCATTTGACTCAGATGGATAAGTAGCACTCAGTCTAGTAATCAGTTTATATTCACACTCTTCAGCTATGTTAATAACACCATGTTTGTTCAAAGTAGCATTAATGTGCACCCCTGCCCACCTTACTTGTGTGTTCTAACCCTACTCCTACTACTGCCCCTGCTTTGCTCCAAACCTAACCTTGCACATTACCATACTGAAAATCATTTCCCTAACATAACTATTTACACAAAATTGATTCTTCAGTGGTGTTAGAGTTTATTTTGTTTATTTATTTTGCTTATTCAACAGATTGGAAAAAGAAGCAGTTTAATTTCCTTTTCTGATCAACTGATTTTCATTTTTTTTTGTATGTTACTATAGTCTGTGAGGAGCAGCAAGTTATAATACATTACTGTGATCATTATTTTTTTTACTTTTCTAACAATGACAGATCAGGCAAAATAACAGATGGTTACCCTTTAGGGGTAAGGGTGAGGTGGCATGCTAAGATTATGCAAGACAACAGTCCCTTGAAATACATGACTGTGGGCATTTGTGCCTTAACTTTCATTCCAGTGAAACATCAGAGGAATGCAGAGATGGTGACTGTCTTTTTTTTGGATGTGGGGAGGGGTGGCAGGCAGTATTCCCATATTGGATTTATATATCCTGTCAAAGAATTGTTTTGTTACTCTATTGTGAGCTGGTATTTGTCAGATTTGAATGTTCAACCTAGGACATCTTTTTTTTCTTCAAAGGAAAATGTAAGTTAAAACAAAATGTATTTCCTTACTCATGATTTTGTTCCGGTCTCCATTGAATCAAAACTTTCTGAAAATGCTCTAAAGTGAAGAGCATCTATAACCACGTGGGCCCCAAAACCTCATGGCTTTTATCAGTTATTTCCTTCACAGTCATTACTACTCTGTCTTTGCTATTTAATGTGTGTTGAAACAATCAAAGGAAATACATTTTGAGCAGTTATGTTCAATTTCTTCCATTAGTCATAATTTTTGTTCAAGACGTTGTTGGATGAAATGTTTTGGAAAACTGTAAAATGCACTTCAGAGCATCTCGAAAGCTACAGCCTATGGAATAGGCTGAACTGTAAGGTAAAATGTGAGGAAAAAAGAAGAAGCAAGTAATTTGCATGGTGCAGGGAGTCCAGCTTCTAGGCAAAACAGGTTAGAACAGTGGGTGGCATGTGTGTTGGGGGAGTGACATAATAGGAAGTGGGGGATGCCATGGAGCCCTTCAACTAGAGTACCATTTCACCTAAGGCTGGCCCTGTACATAGGGATGGTGTGTCAAGTCATTGCAATGAAATGCTAGTCATTTTGAATGTTCTTCTGTCAACATTCTAGGTGAGATAGACAGTCATATTTCTTTTTTTAAAACAACTTTTTATCAATTTTGAAACAAAAATTGTACAAAATTATTTAAAGATAAAAAAAGTTATTTACAGATGTCCACAACAAAATCATACATAGAAAACTAAATCATTAAAATTTATCAAACAAATCACTTCATTTTAACCAAAATCTAAACTGATGACTGATATTCAAAGTTCTCATTTTCGAAGCTGATCACTCTTTTTTACAGACAATTTTGGTTAAATTGTTGAATACAGTGAAATAAAGAGTAGTTTTACATTTCCAATTCTTTGTGCCTATTTTTCTTGCTATAGCTAAAATTGACCAAATGAGAGGCACCTGCACCCTAGGAATGGAATCCAGAACTGGAGCATTACATAAAATCAAAGAGTTAGAAATAATACAATTATCTGTCCACAAAGTTTGGCAAAATTTCTAAATTCAACTTAAAGGAGTTACTATTTTACAATCCAACACCATATGAAACCAATCTGCATTAGAGACTTCATTACACTTTCAATAATTAATTTTCCCATACTTATATATTAAAGCCACTTTATGTGGAGTTAAAAAAAGTTCTGTGAAGAATATCCACGTATATATTTTTCAATAAAGAGAAGAAGTAGATTTCCCCCCAAATTTAAAAATTAAGCATTTATTTTCATCAGAAAAGGCCTTCTCACTATTCTTAGTTGAGTAATTCCGAAATAATAAATCTTTGGAACCAAGCTTTTCTCTTATTATTTTATAAATTCTTGCTCTATATGATTTATTCTTATTTGAGTTACTAATGATTCACACAAGTATCTTCGGAATATGCTTTGTTTGAAAATCCACGGAGATTTTTATTTTATCACTATCATATTTTTTTACAATATTGTATAGACCACCAATTATTATATTCTAAATAATGTCTTGCAAGAAGGTAATCTGTAGTATGTGATTTATGTCTGATTAAAAATTGATGTCAAAAGATTACATTTGCATCTCTAAGGTCTAGCATTTTGTTTATATTAAAAGTTCCCAAACGACCCACAGTATTTATATAGGGAGCAATAAAAACAATGGATCTTTAACTATATAATTAGAGCTCACAAAATCTTTTAAAATGTATAAGCATGTAATTAGTGAAGAGAGAAGAATAGTACTTTTTTCTTTTCATTTAAACATAAGTATTTCAAGATCCAGTAAAATTTATTAATTCCACACTTAGAGAAAGGGTCTATATTATTTTATTAAAATTTTTACAACTTCAAATGCCATATGGTCAAACCCATATGCTCAAAGTTGTAAAACTTCAAAAATGTTAAAAAAAAAGAAAAAAGAAAACACTTACGTAACAGTTGTAAACTGGGGGGAAAGCGCCCCTGCACCCCTCACATAGGGAGCTGCACCCCCACATCCCCCACTCCTTAAATATACCAACTCCAAGACTGCATTACAATGCAGTACAGTGTGGAAATGGAAGACTTCCCTTTACTACTCTGTAGTGCAATCTTGGAGTGGGTATATTTAAAGAGTGGGGGTGTTGGGGTGAAGGGGAGCTTGCCCATCCTGCTTACAACTGTTAGGTAATTGTTTTCTTTTTTTTTCTTTTTTTCTAATGTATTCAAAGTTTTACAACTTAGAACATATAGGTTCGACCAAGGGTGGCCTAATGGTTAAGGTGTTTGCCTTACAAACACAATGTGCTGGGTTTGAGTCTCACAAGGGATAATTGGCTAGGCTTAAAATGGCTCACAAGGGCAGTTAGCCTAGTAGTAATCTATGAGCTTATGAACATAATATAGACCCTTTGACAAAGAATCTACAACATAGCTGTTATTATTTATTAATCTTTCATAAATGTATTTCCAAGTGGATTGTTAAAAGGAATTTAACCATAGACATATTAAAGTGAAATTATGGATTTGGCATATAATTCAACATTTGGAAAACTTAATACACCTTCTTTCCAACTTTTAACATGCCAATCAAAGGATATTCTTGGTTTATTGGGGAAACAGAGAAAATTACGAAACATAAAATTTAATTTCTAAAAAGATTTTTTAAGATGGAGAATAATTAGTGATTTTAGATAGAAAAGTATTTTTGGGAGGATTATCATTTTTATTAAAGTAAGTCTATCTTTCATTGTAAAAAAAATCTTCCAATTAATTAGTTTAGTAAAGTGTCTATTAAATTACTATAATTTTCTGCTATTTAATTTTTTACAGTAGATTTAATTATAATTCCAAGATAATTAATTTGTGAATTGTCCCAAATAAAATTCTTATAGTTTCTTAACTAATTATTAACTTTTTTCTTAATAAGTAATGTTTCTGGTTTATCAGAGTTAAACATTAAACCTGACATTTTTTCAAAGTAAGTAATAAACTTATTTACATTTTATATTAAGCCTTCAACATCACCACTTGCTATTAAAATGCCATCTTCAAATAAATGAATTTTACAGGAATAACTTTAATCTATTGAGAATCCCTGAATTTTCCTATTAGAGCTATTAAAGTTTGGAAAGGTTCCATTGCTAGTGCAAGTTATAGAGATGACAGGCGATGACCCTGTTTGTACCTTTTAATATTTTGAAAAAGCTACAAAGAAAACAGTCAATTTTAATAAAAGAGAATGAGCTACTATTTGGATTTGTTCTAAAATGTATAAAATCTAGGGAAAATTCAGGTCTATATTACAAGCACAAATGTTTACTTATCCGAATACCTAAACGCTGAGACATATTCCACAAACCGCAAATACACTGAATGCCCTAAACCGTGAAATTCAAAAAGTCGAACCGTCATAGTTGTCCCACCCCACTGCTTGCTACGTACTACCTACACAAACAAACTAAATAAACCACATACATACACTAACCAAAACCCTACTTCTAACCCTAAACTAAACCCTACTTCTAACCCTACACTAAATCTTGCATATACCACCATGTATGCACCTAACTTAACCCGTACCCTAACCCTAAGGTCCGTAACTATTGCACACTTACCTTAAAAAGCTATACCCAAACAAACTAAATAATCCACACGCATACACTTAACAAAACCCTACTTCTAACCCTACACTAAATCTAACATACATTACCATCTATGCACTTACCTTAACCCACACCTTAACCCTAAGGTCCGTAACTATTGCACACTTTCCTTACAAAGCTATACCGCAGAAGGGCCAACTATGAAGATTTGATGTTTCTGATTTCTTGCTTCTGGACGATCAATGTTTTCATGGTTTGATGAAGACGTGTCGGCGTTTAAGTATTTGGGTAAGTAAACGTCCGTTCTTTTAATATAGACCCAGAAAATTCATATTAAGTGCTTTGAACAAATAATTCCAACTAATAAAATCAAAAGCCTTATTTATATCTAGACTTATTGTAGTTAGCTCTTTGTTTTTATTAGGCAGATCTATTATAAGCATAATTATGTTATCCTGAACCTTTCTATATAGTACAAAACTAGTCTGATCATCATTTATTAATCCTAACATAGTAAGGCTCAATCCTTTTGCAAGAATATGCATAAATATTTTATAATAAACATTTAATAATAAAATAGGATGGTAAGAAGAACATAAGTTAGAATCTTTATTTGGTTTCAAGATAGGTGATATCAGGAAATATTTCCAGGTGATGTGGCTGACATATGGTTAACTTGTTCAAAAACTTTTAATAGGATATTTAACATATTCTCTGGGAATAATTTGTATAATTTTGAGATTATACCCTCAAGAGCAGGGGCTTTATTTGGTTTAGAACTATTAATTTGATCTTTTAACTCCTTAAAAGAGAATGCATTATCAATTTTTGTTCTTTGGTTAATTTAAACCTTATATTGTTTTTCAAAAAGTCATTGGTTATGTTTTTGATTTCTAAGTCTGTCTGTTTGTTATTCATTTCTTCATAATATTTCTGAAAGCATTCTAGCATGTCTTTTAAATACGTCATTTTTTTATTTTTATCAGCTTGTTTTGAAATTATTTCTTTAATATGATTAGTATTTATTTATTTTTTTAGATCTACCACCCAACCCACATAAGCTTTTTGGGTTTATAGAGTAAGTTTGTAATTTTAATGTTTCCAGATTTATTGATACTATATGGTGAAGTACATCAAGATATTTCTGATTTAATAATTTCAACTCAGTGTTTGCTGATTTGTCATAAGGTTTTAAATTTGATTTTCAATTTATCTATATTAGATTGCAAAGACATCAACTCTTTATCCCACTCTTTTTAAAATATATACCGATTTTTAATTCTTCTGTACAGATAAGCTTTTAAAGAATACCAGAGAATTAGTTCTGAAACTTCTCCATTATTATTAATTTCAGTGTATTGCTCTATTTCTTTTGTATACAATTCCTTAAAGTCCTTTAATTTTTCTATATACAGTGGGATTCTCTGATAGTGAATCAAATTATTTGGTTTTAATTATAACGTAAATGTAATAGCATTGTGATCAGATAAAAGACATGCCCTGGGATTCATGAAGCCCGGCGCAAGGCCGGCGTAAGGCTTGCGCCGGCGGTGCAGTGAATAGCCGGCGCAGTAGTGCCATATACATATTAATGAGAGTGCACCGGAACCACAGACACGTGCTTAGTGTACGTGAGCGAGCCCAGGTAGGATGCATCTGGAGGCGTGTCTAAGCCGGCATGAGGTGAGCAACCTAATGTGCTGACAGCCACGGTCTGCCCATAATAGTAATGGCAGCAGCCAGGTCCCGTGCAGAATGAAGCATGCGTAGAGTATGCAACATAGTACCCGTCCCAAATTAACGGAGAAGCAAATACAAGCCACGAAGGCATAAGTGTACCCGTCCAAGGAGCAAAGGATACGCATAAGACCGCGTTTCTCCCGCAATGCACCGTCAGTGCTTACACTCAGAGAAGGTGTACAGCAGCATGTCAGCGCGCCGCACCGACATAGGAGCAGCGACTAAGGTCACCACCTGTCCC
Organism: Protopterus annectens; assembly: GCF_019279795.1. Lineage (NCBI taxonomy): Eukaryota > Metazoa > Chordata > Ceratodontiformes > Protopteridae > Protopterus > Protopterus annectens. Next base: position 1,481,003,421 of record NC_056741.1, read on the forward strand.
ACTTTGGTTGGGGCAGTCTCTCTATAGCCAGTTGTGTCCCGAAAAGCGTATTAAAATGGCAGATGTGCTAAGATTGTAGGACACAATGATATCCCGTATTTAATGTAATGGTAGCATGAATTGGTTATTTCTGTAACAGAAATACCTAAATGACACAAGAAACAGAATAAGCAAGCAAATTGCCACAACAATAAGCTTTCATTTAGGCAAACAAGTGAAGTTCTATGCTATATAGTGACCGTGTGTATGTGTCGGCCTGTAAAGTCAGATGTGAGTCGGAAATATCCCAGATTGGAAACTGGAAAAGGTGGCAACCCCAGTAGCGACATGGGCATGGTCACCAGGGTTACCTGCTGTCCCAATGTGCCATGGACAGTCCCTGATTGGACAGTTGTGTCCCTGCAACAATCGGAAAAATGGAAAATGACCTCCGATCCCCTGCCAAGAAAATTCCATAATATACATGTAATAGTAGCATAAAACATATACATTACTATATGAAACACAGACATGGCATAAGAAAATGAATAAGGAACCCAAATGCTTACAGAATAAGCTTAAAGTATGGCAAACAAGTGAAGTTCTGTCAACTGCACTAGCCGTGGGTATGTGTAGTCCTGCAAATTCAGAAGTTTCCACATAACATGCCCCACTATGGGCATTGGAAAAGGTGCCAACCATAATGGTCACAAGCAGTAGTGAGAGTACATAGCCGGGTAGCTGTGTTGACATAACAACAGTAAGGAAGCAAGATACCTCAAACACAGGCAAACATGTGCATAGCAACATATCCCACACCCAGCAACGTCTCTGTTGCATACACTGGATGGCGTATGTTGAAGTGTAATATCCAGAAGCAGAACCCATGCATTCAGATGTAATACACAATAGCCTCATTGTACATGTCAGTCCCACCCATGTACACCTTTGCACCCTAACCTGCTAGCATCCGTGTGCAGCTATACACCCACACACAATGTGCATACCTGAAATGTGGTAAGATGTTTGTGTTAGGCAATGCCACGCGGGCAAATCATTACCCACATGTCACCAACCCACCTCAGGTACAGATATGTAAATGGCTGCATGTGAATGTGTCTGCAGAATGTGTACATCCGCATGTGGTATGTACCCGTCCAAACCATATAGGTTTGCATACGACACGGTGCACATAACTGTACACATGTGGACAAGTCGGGTTGTTGGACCACCGCATCGATGATTAGCTATGCAGTGAAGTCGATCACATATAGCGGAACACGTGCCTACCAAACAGGGCGTCCTAACAGGGTGCTACAGGCAAAGAAGGGAAGGTGGGACATCACATGTGGAGAGTAGCGTTGCGGACGGACAAATACACACGGTCAAGGTAAAGGGCGGAACAACATGCATATGGCGGATGGCTGTTGTTGAAAAATATATATAGAAACACATATGAAGTGCCAGTTTAGACTCGAAATACTATATAATGCATTGAATTGTACCGTACAATATGGCAGTAGAACTAAGCCTGCATGTAATTGGTGAAGCTAAGCTGTAGTGTGATGGAATTCTGAACCTGGCAGTAAGCAGTACAGCAGGCTTATGTCTGTCAGCATCAATTATTTGCTGGGTTACAGAACAATAAATGTATGTACATGCATAACATCACTCCTTCCCCTGAGGAGGATGGCCTTGTGAGCTCTATCGAAGATAACAGTACAACTCCTTACCAGAGAGACAAAGCAGCGTATTAAGAAATTAACTGTCCACTGTATCGGAACAGTCTAGGGTCCTTGAAACAGCTACAATCACAGAAGGACACTGTAATTTACAAGGTGCCTTGCAAGGCTGTGTTATTCTCATGGGAAAACATTTTAAAAGCACGACCCCAGCACCCACGTATGTATAGACTATTGTGGACCATAGTGATGGAAATGCCCTGTGACCGACCACGTCAGTAAGGTGGGCAAAAGCTGATTGTAAACACTATATAAAGAAACTGCTTACTGTATAGAGTCAGACAAAACTCTCATACTTGGACTGTATATTATTTAGCCTGCCTGTGTACACTACTAAAACTTTTCGAACCCGAGCCTCCTGTGTTATTGGCTGTCACTTAGAAAAGCCTACTGATAACTACAGTCTGGTTTTAACAACTTATTTGACATTGTGATCCTTGTAATCCGAATTCCCTTGGTAAGCTACAGGTCAGAGTGCATGGCTGGTTAGACATCTACATGGGAGAATTTGCATAAATGGTTCTTCTTGAATGAAAAGACCTCCGACTGAATTGTTGTGTGTAAAGAGGCTGTTTACTGTCTGATCTGTGGCTGAAAAGCGGAAAACTGGATCCCAAGAAGAAATCGTGCAGCCTTAAACAGGAGGCCCAGGTAAGGAGTGTTTGCCTCTTTGTCTCTATTGTAGATCAGGGACCAGACTACATTGTGTTTCTGTTAACAGTTGTGATAGCGGGTGAAGACCTATCCAAATACTGTTAAATCTGAACATAGGTCAGGGGAACACACAGCAGAGTAAATAGTGATTGTAGACACTACAGTGGATACAGGGAAGGAGACACCACGTGGTATGAGAGAGAAAGTGCAGTAGCAGTCGTGTAGAGGATATGGGAGATTATTGAAGAAACAGATCATGTGATCCACGTTTGTGGGTGGCGTGAAGTATATGCAATCGCAGAGAGCACATAATGTGAGTTATGCAGCAAAATGGGGTAATAAATATGACATTGATGGTATATCACACAAAATATCGTTACTGAAACATTGTAATCCCTGAAAATGTGATGCACATGTCCTAGGGTAAACACCTGTCCCACCCTGAGAGGGACAGTCCCTCTTTGGCCAGTTGTGTCCTGCAAACAAACCGAACAAATGGCAAATGTCCTGATATCTCAGGAAAAACATTTCCCAGATATCTTTCAAAATGGTAGCATAAAACAGTAATTTTGTATCTGGAACAACAAAATATCATAATAAACAGAATAAGCAACTGAAATGCTCCAACAATTGGTCGCTCTCCTGGCAAAAAGTGAAATCCTGTCCTATGTACTGGCCGTGGGTATGCTTTTCCTGGAAAATTACACGTTCCGAACACTAATGTCCCACATTGTGCATCTGAAAAGGTGGCAGCCCTAAGATGTGCAGGCGACAAAACAACGACAATTGGGTATCCGTCATGCACATAGGTGGATTGAGGTAGTGAACCGAAGGGAACAGAACACTACAAATGGCAAAGCATCATACGTACACAGAGAAGATCATAATACAGTAGTACCGATAGCCCCTCCCCCACAACCCCTACCACCTCCGATACCACATCCAAGATGTGAAGCGGGAGGGCAGGTGAGGCCCCACACGTTATCCTGTGGCAACAGAGGTAGCACAACGACCAAATGTAACAGAAGCTATTGAAACCACATCCCGAACTCGTAACATACCTAGGGACACCCGAGTAAGAAGACAGTCACTAGAACAGAGTGAGGATATCTGTCAATTAATTGAAGTACCGAACCCTCATGCAGGACAGGAAGGGCAGGAACCAACACCCGTAGTGTATAGACCGTGGACACCAGAAGATATCTGTAAAGTCACAGAGAGAATTCCCCATCTACAAAGTAATCCCTATTCACCATGCAATCACACTGTATCTTCTGATCGGAAAACAAAGGGGGAATGGCGGATGGTACAGTATGTACAAGCTGTAAATCATGTAATAATACTTAGGGTAGCGATGGTGCCAGACCCACACACTATATTCAATGCTATGAACACGCCACAGAAGTATCTTACCGTGGTACATATAAGCTATGCTTCCTTTGCAATACCTATACATCCAGATAGTCCGTATTGCTTTGCATGTACATTCAGGGTAACAGATACAGCCATACCCGGCTATCGCGGGGATACTGTGAAAGTACAACGATATTCCCACAGGGGATGGCTAGCTACATTCTGGTGTTAACTCCACCGGGGCCAGTCAAGTTCTACTTTATGTGGATGATATTCTGCTTGCGGCCCCTACCCAGCAGCAATGTATGGAAGATACAATAGCATTATGGAGATATTCAGCAGAACAGGGACATAAAGTAAGCAAGCATAAATTGCAACTACAGAGAATACAGGTCAAGTACCTGGGATATGTGGTATCCAAGTAGGGTAGAACATCACATGGCGCTAGGAAGGTAGCAATTTCATAAGCACCCAAGCCAACTAACAAGAAGGGAATGAAGTCCTGTCTGGGCCGACTAACATTTGTCAAAGCTGGTTACCAAACAATGCTTTGGAATCCGCTGTATTGTCTGCCTTAATCTTTAATACACCTATGGCAGCACAACACATACTACACTGGATTACAGTAGCAGAAACAGCTTTCTGCAGACTAGAACGATTGATAGCTTCAACATCTGTAGTAGGTCTCCTGAATAATCATAACACATGTTGTCAGACTGTAGATTGTAAGCGGAGATATATGATGTCAGTCTCGATGCAACAGCATGGAAGTCAACAACGCTACATAGCTTACTACTCATTGCAGTTGGACACTGTGGCATGGTCAGTGCCACATTGTGTACAGGCAGTTGTTGTAGCACCCATGGCAGTACAGGCCCGGCCTTAATGTTACTAGACCACCCTCTCACTGTGAGAATGTCTCATGCAGTTGCGATCAGTCTGCTGCAAGAGAAGATAGCATTCCTGACCCGTGCTAGACATCTGTCTTGTTTGACCCTACCAATGAGTCAACCTCATATGGTGATTGAGCGTTGTACAACATGAAACCTATCAGCGTCACGTCCGACACCTGTGTATGGCACACCACACAGTTGCCTATCTGAAATGGATTAAATAACTACACACAGACATGATATCACTGATATACCCTTAGATGATGCAGAGGTGACAGTTAATGTATGCGGATCATGTAGACAGAGTCCTACAGGAACGAATCAAGTAGGTTCTGCAGTAGTTATTGATAATGAGATTGTAGGCGGCCAAACCCTGCAGCATAACGTGTCCGCTCAAGCAGCAGAATAGATAGCTTTAAGACGTGCTTGTACTGTAGCGGAAAACTGATGTGTGGACATATGTCGATAGTCAGTATGTTGTCTGTACAGTGCATGTTTATGAGCAGCAGTGGAAGAATAGGGGAATGATAACGTAAACCGATTAATCATGCGCAATTGATCCTGAATGCATTAGACTCCATTCAGTTACCCACTAAAGTAGGTAATTGTAAATGTGCAGGTCATAGAAAGCAACAGGATAACAGTAGGAAAGGTAAGGCATGAGCTCATGCATCTGCAAAACAAGCAGCCTCACAGTTGGAAAGTGTTTGTGTGAATGAGGAATGACAAACCTCAGACAGTTTAGAAGTAGAAATTTTACAAACAATGCAAACATCAACTACGAAAGCAGAAAAGCCAACGTGGGTATGGCGAAGAGCAATCCTTGAATACGGACTGCACATATCCACAGTGATAAAGCCAATATTAACGTCTAATGTATTCAGATATGCGGCTTTGTGGAGCCATGGGTAGAGACATGTCTCAACAGAGGGATGGTACATTTGGTTAACAGAATACCCTTAACATACGGAATTACGAACCACATACAAACATCATGAGCAGCGTGTCACATTTGCAGTAGATATCATGCACAGGGAGCATTTAAACCGAAGGGAGTGAGTTTACCCACACCACCATAACCGTTCCGTACTATTTGTATGGAGTTCATACATCTGAATAAATGTGAAGGGAACAAATACTGTTTAGTGATTACACATATATATAATCAAAATGGGTAGAAGCATTCCCAACCATGAATCCGGATGCAGCAGCAGTGGCAAAGGTGCCAGTAAAATAAAGTATCCCTAGATCTGGCATGCTGTAAAGAAGCTACAGTGACAATAGAACACATGTAGTGAACCAGACAATCACGCAACCTGGGGGATTAGTTTGTATTACCATGAATGTAAATTGCATGTACAACCCACAGTCAGCATGACTGCTGGCGCCGTAAAATGGGATCGAGAAATAAGTAGAGGCGGTTGGTGGGTGACATCCAGGCGAGTTACATGTGCTGTCTACCTCTAGCATTGCTGAGCATGACAACAGTTCCAAATGTAAAGTGCTGCACCCACTTGAGTAGTATGTGGAATGGCATATCATGTCCCAGAGTGGAACTCTGTCATGCCTGCAGAGCGAGCGGTCGATGACTCATTAGCAGGTGACATGAGAGGATTGTTAACCAATAACACTGTTCTTCAGTTAAAGTCTTTTACAGATAAAGAGCAAACGAAGGCGGACGCATAGCTGACACCAGTATCCTGTGTGTATGTCACTGTTATCCAAAGAACATTATTGCCAAGTGGAAATTGTGAAGGTCTGTACCGGGTACTGTTGGCAGCGCCTACTGCAGTAAAGTTTGCAGAGAGGTCGTCCTGGGTCCACCTCACATTTTTCAAACCGGTAAAGGATATCAAGTCTGATTGACATCTTGTAGCTGATATACCAAAGAGCCTGAATCACCCGGGCAAGACTGTATAACAATACAAAGCAACCCCAAAGACATTTTGTTTGCTGTCCTAATGATTATACACCTATTAACCATGTTTGTGTTTACTTTACATTTGCTGGGACCTTACCTGCATATAACTACGTGGATACAAATACCGATACGTGATGAACTGGCCACAGAGTGTCTTCCACACTTCAACAGATACCTAGGCATGGCGCGTGTGCATATAGAGACTATGAACACTTTAAATTGCTGTGTTTGTACTGCCATACCTACATCATATGGAGGACTTCCGATGCATGTTGTCCCCTTGGGGATAGATTGAGACTTGTGAATATTTACACTTTGATACAGGTTCTGTGAGATCACAGGACAACGTGGCAATGTACTTACCTGTTACACAAAAAGGAATTGTATGTTATCATAAACATGATACAGTTTCAGTTGGTGGGAGTATTTGTAACATAACTGTGTCTTACGAATGTCATATAACAGCCAAAGATCACAGTACTACTTGTAGCACCATTCATTATTTGTATTGAAACATCATGAGAACAATGTGGAAGGATGTGCAGAAACATCCTGAATTGTATAAACAGTCCTCTGTTAGAGACAGGAAAATGTTACATGCAGAGGTAACCCGCATCAGTAGTAAAGTAGAATATTGTTATGTTGTTTGTGGGAAATAAGCATATCAATGGTTACCTGGGAATTGGTCCGGCAGTTGTTATTTGGGTTATCTGGCTCCAGTCACATGACATACTGCACAATTGCCTCTGGGTGCGGAACGAACTATAACACATATAGCTCGAAGAACTGGGAACACAGTCGAGAAACCTACTAATCCAGTGGGTGAAATGGAAGCTGTTCTGACATTCCAGTCTTCTGCAAGAGATAAAGGAATATCGATTCATATGGACTTGGGTGACAGCGTCATAACCTGGGCTGGAACACTCCCAGCTTGTGGAGTAGTGAAATCAATCAGGGAACAGAGGAAGTTATCAAAACCTGTCGGAGGAAGGATGAATGTGACTTTCCGCTCTTGAACTTGTGACTGATGAACTGGATGCAATGAGAACTGTTGTGTCACAAAATGTAATAGCACACGACTGCACCGTGGCGCTGAGAATTAATGCGTCTTGGCGCTTATTGAAGAAGATCGCTGTGTCCAACTACCACATGAAGAGACCAAAATCAACGCCCACCTAGAGGTAATACAGCAGGTGTCATCCATGGCGGAACCAGGCCCAAACCCACTGGCGAACCATTTCCACAAACCATTGGGTGGATGGGGTCAGTCATACTGAATATCATGATTGCCATTTGTGTTGTTCTGCTCATATTGGGAGCATGTGTCTATTGTGGGATACTTTGCATGTAAGTATTAGTCAGGGACTCTGGCGACATATCTGTACCTGAGACTATGTATCAAGACCTGTAGTGGTATTTGTCAATAGAAAATGACATCCTTGATGAAATGTACAGCAAATTACTTGCCTACTTAAGCGTTCCACAGAGGAAGAGGCTAGGGAATGAAATAATGTTGTATATGTTTCTGGATAGAGTAGAAGCAATCAAAGGAGGAGAATGTTAGCAAAATACATATTTAAACATATATATGACGTGCAACTTTAGAAGCAAATAGTGTATAATGCATATTATTCTACCTTACAATATGGCAGTACAGCTTATCATGCATGTAATTGCCTGTAGTGTAGCTGCAGTGTGATTGAACCCTGACCCTAGCAGTAACCAGTGCAGCAGGTGTATGTCATTCAGCATTAGTCATCTGCTCGGTTAGAGAATAATACATGTATGTACAGGTATATCTGTCATCCTTCCACTGAGGAGGATAGGCTTGTGAGCTCTAACACAGAGTACAGCTGCTCAGCAGAGAGACAAAGGAACCTAGTAGGAAATGGGTGAGGACTGGATCTGAACAGTGTTGGAACCGTGACAGAGCAGAATTTACGCAGTACAGTCTAATTGAATATGTGGCTCGCAAGGTTGTGCTATCCTCATGGGAAAACATTTAATAAGCATTACCTGAGCACTGTTGTAGGAATACAACGTTCTGGACTCTAGCGATGTAAATGCCTTGTGACTGACCACATCATTAATGTGTGCAAAGAATGATAGTATACAGAATGCTCATACAGATGTAACATGTATAGAGTTAAACAAATGTCTAAACTTTTACTGCATACTTCTTTGCCTCCTGCTGCACAGTAGTAAAACGTTATTAATCTCAGCTTCCTGTGTTATTGACTGTCATTGTGAAAATACGAATGAGTGTTACAGTTTGATTTAAAAAACTTAATTGACAGATGTGTACGTTCTAGCATGGGAATAGGTCAAGCCAACCATCACAATGTCCATGTGTACCACATACAAACAGCCAGTAACACGCAGTAGTAGTGCATGAAGGCATACGACTGTGGGAATAGTACAGGACATATGGCGCGTGCCAAGTGCAGATGCATGACACAAACCCCAGGATGGGTGTCCCTGCAAAGAGGAACATGTGCCAACTACACCTCCCACAGATGTACCGGCAATAAAAACACATGGCAAACACACAGACACACTACTGTCCAACACATGACTGCAGCGGAGCCTGGTCAAACACCAACATGAAGCATGCACAAACAGGGACTTGAGTAATGTTTGCCTTAACACCCCATAGGCCAAAGAAGAATAGAATGGACATATGCATGTAATGTTGTGAAGGATGTGTGGTAGTCCTCAGTATCACAGTGTTAGGGACACAGATACACTGTCATCAACAGTGGCGTATGTGCACTGTACACAGCATACCTGCATGTAATACAGAGGACAATCATGTGCCACAGAAATATACACTGGAGAAAGAGTATAGTGGATAGACAATTGTAAATGTGACAAACTATGAATATAGGTTCATCGTCCATAGGTACAGGGTAGGCCATCGTCCCAGGTTCAGCCATAATACTACACCATAGTTAGGATGACTTTGCCAACCTTCTGTGCTTCAGATAAAATACTCATGATATTGCTGTACCTCCGTCAAGCACTGATAATGATGTAATCCCTGGCCTATACCTGCAATTCTCCATCCAATGGACAACATACCCGTGAACAAGGCTAGGAAGGATCTCTGTCTCACATGTACTGTGATGTAGATCCACAGCATAATGAGTGTCTGGGTGATATATGTGTCACTCAAACACATCCCATTAATGACCGTGACAAGGTAAATGTCACCTGCCCTAGTGGTTCTGAGGGATGCAGATACAGTAGGTGAAGCATACACATGACATATGGGTTGACATGGCCTTGTATGTCAGGCACAGGTCAACACTAAACAGCAGGTATGTGGCGTAATGTGGCAGGGGTCCTACAAGTGGGGCAGCATTACACAAAATGATGTCATCCTGCATCTGTACAACAATTAACCTATGTGGGCTTCCCAGCTGCTGTAGGTGTATGGTCAGATACAGTCTGAATGGGGCAATGTAGTAGATCATAGGTGTAACACGTAATGGGTACAAGGAGACAATGACCTAGCCTGATGTAGATGTGAATCCCTGCACAAACAGGTGGGCAATGTAGAAGTCCCACACAACCACGATAACAACGTGTGTGTGGAATGAATGGTGACCGACAAACTCTGTCCCCTGATCCCTGGTAATCACCCCTGTGCTGAGTGTACAGCCACCTATATGCTGGACAGGGGTGACCTAGTAGTTCTCCACAGGTATGATGTTGCATTACTTAGCATTTAGCTGTGGGACATGTCCCTGACAGCAGATATGCATACCTGGGAGGCCCCTTGAAGGATATCTGTGTCAGATGTCCGTCCCACTATGGCACCTGTTTTGCAGTCATCTACAAACACTGTTGCCCATAGCACCCCTGTGTGTGCCTGTACCGTGAAAATGTAGGTGTATGACAGGAGTGCACCCATGGAAGGGCCCCATGGGACACCACTTGTGACAGGCAGTAGGTCTGACATGCTGCCAGCAACTATGACCGTGTGGGTTGTGTCACATAGACAGTTTACAACACATTCTGTGATGTGCGTGTTCACATCCCAGCCAATGGGTTTATCAACGATACCTGAGGGGTAATGTGATGAAGGCCTTTGCCAGGTCGAGGTAGGCTGTATGGACTGCAACACCCCCATCAATGGCCTCGGTGACTGTCCCGAAACTGTCAACCATGCTTTAAAGGCATGAACCGCCCCTGAACAAGACAAACCGTGTGTGATGCAAAGTATGTATGTCCCCTATGCAGTCATGTACGAGCCGCAGTATGATCCCTCCCCATGTCTTTGCAGATAGGTCTCCTCAGGGTAATGGGACAGTAATAACCAGCCTCAGTGGAGGTATTGGCCCTGTGGCGTGGGACTACAGTTGCCATGTGACACAACCTGGGTACCCTACCTGAGGTGAGGCTACAAAGACATAGCTGTCCTAACTGTGGGTCCAATTCCTAAATGAGATAGTGGAGTACACAGCGGGGTCACCAGCTGGTCTCATGGATGCTATGTCCACTACCCTGGAGAGAGCATGTCCCACCTGTGTGTCACAGAACATTTGGTGACCACAAACCGCTGGTACACACATCTCCTCATGTGTGGGGGAGGGTGTGGAGATGTCCTCACTGGACTTGTCAGCCTGTATGTTGGCAATGTGTGTATGTTGAGTAAACCCCACCTCTATGTGAACCCAGTCAGAGCATATGTGGGAGTGAGCTCCCAGGTGTTGAGCATAGCAACTGAAGGTGGTATGATTGTTAGCCAGGTCCATGTAGGTATATCTGTGGAATGTGCCCTGGACAATTTCATGACAGTGTGTAACTCTACACATATGATGACCAAGGGTGTCATACCTCACAAGGTGTCTGCTCCACCTTGTAGTAGCCACCTCCTCGTGTTGTACATCCTGTGTATGGCTGGGGTACACCACACTGGATGCTTGGCATTGGTACAATGAACCACAGTTGGGTAAGTGAATGCCTGGTTCATGCAGTCCTGTAGGTACTGGTAGATGGCAAATGTGATTGATGCAGTGGCTGCAGTACTGTCGACCACTGGCTCAGGGTCCTTAAAGGAGACCACAGTAGTGTGCAGAATTGTGTAGTCTGCCTCTGAGCAAGCAATGTGTATGGTAACTGGCAACACTCACAGCAGCGGATGCCAAAAGCAGAAGCCAATGTCCAAATAACATAGATTAACTTCTGCATGACAATATGTCTTATCATACATGTATTGACACGTGTCTGCTAATTACAATTGCAAATGGCGGTAAGACCGGCCTAAAGTTCCCGTGATTTACACAGTCTGGAGGTGTTGTTCCGATAATAAAGTGGCAATACCTTCCAATCGTGACCTCTGGGTATGACAGTGTTTGTTAACCTGCAACATTGGATGTACACCATTGGGTTGTGGTATCGGAAAACATGGTTCCTGTAGCACTACACAGTATGGGTAGTCAAGCAGACATCTGCGATTGTTGAACACACAGCATCAGTGAAACCCACTGCTCACAAGGACACAGTCTGACAAGCTCTACACTTTACATATGCACAGTGGTGTCCATTGTAGGACCCAAAAATTGTCTAATGGAAAGAATTATGTCTTATTTCAATGCGTACCTGAACTCATTGTCGTCACAGGTACACATATGCACATAAGCATGTTTAATGTTGCTGTTAGCTGTCCATGTAATGCAGCACAGATGCACAGAAATACCCAGGGTGCGGGTCCATAGAACTGCGTCCACATCACAGTCCGCACACATGAAGGATGTGTAATGGGTACTGTCGATTGTTGCAGTCAAGGGATTCTGGGTATGTAGACTGTGGTCTCGGTGTTGTTTCGCAGGCAATCCTTTGTCCGCCCGTGGGAGGGATGTGTCGTAGCACCTGCCTTACTCTCCGCTAATAATGCAAACCATCCACGGAGAATGCTAAATGCAGGTGTGAAATGTGTACAGCCCTATACTAGTGTCCAGTAGGCAATTGTCATGGATGGACAACCGTATGGCCAAGATGGCACCCACAACTGCAAACCGGAAATTACACAGCAGCGGTAAGGCATAACACAGGAAATACACATAGGGACTACAGTTGACATTCCACATACACAGTCGGACCGCCGTGCCAACACCGGCGTACACAGCACTCAATCTGCCAGCAACAGAATGAGGAGCACCGACTACCATACAGCGGAACAGATGTGCGACCTGTGGAACACATACTAATGGCACACAGACAGGGTCACGTAGGATATGTAAACTATGGCATTCCCACCTATGAAGACAACATGGTTAAATGAATATATAGGTGATCAACATGTTCGGTGGTGTTATATTGGAAATACAGTGTCGGATATGTCCCATTGGGATGTCTGAGGTTCATATGAAGCAGTTGCTAACCAGCATCTTTGGATGTATGACATTTGTTCACAGTACTAAATCACCTGGTTATGTAGCACCATCTAGAATGGGTAGTCAAACACACATCCGCGATTGGGAACATACACCAGCAGTGAAAAGCACTAGGCAGGTGGACACAGTCCAGCAACATCTAACTTGACATATGCACATCGGTGTCCATTGTAGGACCCAAAAATTCCACTCATGGAATGCCTGCTAGCTTCCTGCATTACTCACGTGATCTCATTGTCGTCACCACGCCACAGGTACACATATGCACATAGCGTGTTCAATGTTGATGATAGCTGTCCATGAAATGCAGCACACATGCACAGAAATACCCGCGGTACGGGTCCATAGAACTGCGTCCACATCAAAGTCCGCACACATGAAGGATGTGTAATGGGTACTGTCGACTGTTGCAGTCAAGGGAGTCTGGGTATGTAGAATCTGGCCTCGGTGTTGTTTTAGCAGGCAATCCTTTGTTCCGCCCGTGGGAGGGATGTGTGTGTAGCACCTGCCTTACTCTCCGCTACTAATGCAAACCATCTACCGGAGAATGCAAAATGCAGGTGTGAAATGTGTACAGCCCTATACCAGTGTCCAGTAGGCAATTCACATGGATGGACAACCGTATGACTAAGATGGCACCCATAACTGCAAACCGGTGGAATTACACTGCCGTAGTAAGGCATTACACAAGTAATACACATAGGGACTACAGTTGACATTCCCCATACAACAAACACAGACAACCAGCCGATGAAGTCCAAAGCAAAGTCTAGGTACTGTACACACCGTCAGTGACCACTCAGAGCACACCAGGAATTAAATGCAGTCACCATAGTTTATTTAAGCTGTTTTCGTCTGCTTCATAAGCAGACTTATTCAGAATACATACAATGCAGTCCAACCTACTACATTTACAACCCTTAATTGGTCAGTAAATTAGATGTGCTAGGTATTAATTACATGCCTTAAAGGCAAACAAGCAAACAAACTTTACTTGGGTTACAGATTCCACACAGTGAGGACATCAGACATTGCTTCGAAAGGTACATTCTTCATAGAAATATAGAAATATATGTATATATATGAAAGATGAACCAACAGAATGTTTTCCAAATGTCTGACTGTGTAAGCTACATATATATGTTCTACGGATTGTGCCAATATATTAACAGAACTGCAGACACCTAGTAATATAAATGAACCATAATATATACAGATAATCCGTATGATTATGACTAATGTAAAATAGACCAACGAAATGTAAAGATTCACAATGTGCTAATGTAAATATTCATTTAGAAGGTTACTTAAATAAATCAATTCAGACATCCATGTCAAACTACTAACACAAGGCCAGCGAGGTGCTTGCCCTCACATGTACTGGGATGTTGTTCCACAGCATAGTGAGTGTCTGGGTGATGAATCTGTCCCAACAACACGTTCTATTAATGACAGTGCCAAGGTGTATGTCACCTGCCCTTGTGGTTCTGAGGGATCTAACTTCTTTAGGTGAAGCATAGTCATCAGATCTGGGTTCGACATGGCCTTGTATGCCAGGCACAGGTCACCTCTGGGCAAGTGGTATGCAACTGTATACAGCTGGAATTCTTTCAGTTGGTCAGTATAACACATATTCCTGAGACCCTGCATCTGTTTGTTGATGAACTGTTGGTGCCTTTCCAGCTGCTGCAGGTGTTGGGTCAGATACATTCTGGACGGGGCATTGTACCCAATCATAGGTCTAATGAGTGATGAGTACAAGGGGACAATGACCTCCCCTGATCTACATGTGAATCCCTTCATGATGATGTGGGCAATGTGGAAGGTCTACCTAACTACATTAGCAGCGTGTGTGTCTAACGAACGGTTAACAACCCGGGTCCCCAGATCCCTGGTAACTCCCTCTGTGCTCAGTGGATTGCCACCTATATGGTAGCTAGGGGTAACCTTGTTCTTCCCGAAGGGTATGACTATGCATTTCCTGGCATTTAGCTGTAGGCCATGTGTCTGGCACCACTTATCCACATCTGTGAGGCACTCCTGAAGGATATCTGTGTCAGATGTGTGTCTGACTATGGCACCCAGTTTGCAGTCATCTGCAAACATTGTCACCCATAACCCCCTGTGTTTGCCTGTACTTTGGTAACGTAGATGCTGAAAAATAGTGGACCCAGGACTGAGCCCCATGGGACACCACCTGTGACTGGCTGTGAGTATGACATGGCGCCAGCAACTATGACCATGTGTGTTCTGTGACTTAGCCAGTTTGCAACCCATATGGCGATGTATGGATTTACGTTCAAGATGATGGGTTTATCAATGATACCCGAGGGGGGTATTGTGTCGAAGGCCTTTGCCAGGTTGAGGTAGGCTGTATGGACTGCTTTACCGTCATCAATGGCCTTGGTGACTGATCCTACAAAGTCAAACACGTGTAAAAGCATGATCTGACTTTGACCAAGCTAAACTGGGTTGTATCCAAAGTATACGAGTCCCCTATGTCTTTATCTATGAGTTCCATTATGATCCTTCTCCATGGCTTTGCAGATAAGGCTTGTCAAGCTAATGGGATGGTAATAACCAGGGTCAGTGGAGGCACCATCTATGTGAAGTGTGACTACAGTCGCCTTGTGCTACTACTCGGGTATGTATCCTGAGGTGAGGCTAAGATTAAACAGCTGTCCTAAGTGTGGGTTTAATTCCCCATAGAGTTCATGGAGTACACAGCTGGGACACCATCTGGTCCCATGGATGCTGTGTTCACTGCCTTGGAGACAGCATTTCCCACCTGTGCGTTACAGATGTTCCAGGATCTACAAGTCTCTGGTATAGATATCTCTCCATGTAGGGGAGGGAAATGTTAGCACTGAACATGTCAGCCAGTATGCTGGCAATGTGTGTAGGTTCAGTCATCTTCACATCATTGTGAACCCGGTTTGAGCATATCTGGGAGTGTCCTCCCAGGTGTCCAACATAGCTAAAGAAGGACATATGAATGTCTGTTGAGTCCTTGTTAATTTCTCTGTTGAATTTCCCTGGATGATTTCATGACAGCTTGTAGTTCTTCACATATAATGAGCAAGGGTGTGTTACCTTACAAGTATTCCGCTTTAACTTGTAGTATCTACCTCCTGTCGTTGTAGAGCTTGTTCATGGCTGGGGTCCACCAGACTGGATGCTTGTCTGTGGTACAAAGAGTCTCAGTTTTGTATGGGATTGCCTGATCCATGCAGTCCTGTAGGTGCTGGTGGAAGGCATATGTTCGTGATGCAGCGGTTTGAGTAATGTTCACCACTGGCTCAGGGGCCTTAAAGGAGACCACAGTAGTGTTCAGAAGTGTGAAATCGGCTTTTGAGAAAGGCATATGTATGGTAACCGGCACCACTGTACACATGGAACATCATGGCAATACACCACGGCTGGATGTGGGTAATGCTGGACATACCCACGGCAGACGTGGCGCGTTTCCGAGTCCGATGCCTGGGGGACCACACACATAGCCGGCCTTAGGCATAGGTCAAGTAGGCAGCCGTCTAGGGCGTTGCTCTACTCGGGTCACCTTTCCAGACTTTCTTTGGTGTAGGTAGACCAGGAGGGGGGTAGCGGGTGATGTGGCGGTGGCAACTTCTGCCTAGGGCACCACTTAACCTAAGGCCACTCTTCCCGTGGGTAATACAGCAGTACCCACACCCAGATGCGAGTCATTGCTAGTATGGCATATCATCTATGGCAAGAAACCATATATTCCCAGACATAATGGCACAGCATAATGCCTGTCCGCCCAAGCGCAGACATCGTCACCCGCGGCGGTGCGGACGTACTGCGCGAGATGTCCGTTACCAATGTCGACATTGTCTCGCTTTGTGAAACAAACTCCACATAGCGATTCAACACTAAACAGCGACGGAGAACCCGATGTCCCGTGGCTGAGCTGTTCAACCTGTTCCGCCATGTTAAATGTGTAGCACAGCGGAACCGGCCCAAACCAAACAACGGACATGTCTGTGGCTCAGTGAAAGTCGTCACGCAATGGTAAACCCATGTAATATTGCGACACAGGTCATACATACCGAGGGTTAGTAATGGAAATAGGTCCGTTCGACCGGACCGTGTGCAATTAGTATAACATGATCTACAGCGGGTACACCGGCCAATCGGCGCACACGGATATGAATAATTGGGGGGGGGTGACATGGTACCATAGACACGGACAAAACGTGCCCATGTGACTCATCTAACATTCGTACATGGTCAGCGCAGTTCCGTACACTGGGCGGACAAGACCAAACCCAAAGCACCACAGCAACACCCTGACAATCGAAGGCCTGTATGCGTAGGGGATATAAGCACCTGTCATCTGAACATCCCTGCGGTCACGACATATGCATCCTGGGCCATGGCGAGGGAATAAGGAATGTTTAACATGCAGTACCGCACCTTTCCCAGCAGGAGAATGGATGCCTGTGGCGTGCGTGAGTGCGGGGGATATATAAATGTGCGTAAGTACCATGGGTATGCATATTAATGACACCGAACAGCTAGCGTGTAGTGGTCACAGTAACCGGCAAGCGTGAATGCAGTCACGTTTGAATTACGACTATAGAACATATAGATGTGAGCGTGCGTAATGTCGTCCATGCTGCAAAGACTGTTACATGTATAAAGTTGTAAGTGCGTTCTGCACCGTCCGTCAACGGATCAGACATATGTTACGGAATAGTCACAACTAACTCAAATCTCATAACCACACAGACCTAGTAAACATATATAAACAGAATACGGATATGCGTAATGTGCCTGCGCGTAACCCACAATTCGAAATGCGGTGTGCGTGTGTGATCCACTGGAAGCAGGGAAGGTTAAGGATGTGTCCTCCACTCATTTACATTCATAATTGTAAAATATATGCTTAAATAGTACTTATTGATTCCATGCTTTGGAATCGTAATACTAATTATACACATTGATATAAAATATCCTGATCAACACACTACATTCCAAGGTTTACTCACAACAATTATCAACTATGTTTCAAGATACTGATTGTATTTACCAATATTGTATTTATATTAACACATTGTTGTCGTATTATTGTTTCCATGAAGTAATGTATGCAACACTGATTTGTATATGTCACGTTATAATCAAGACTTGGAGCACTGTCCACTTAACTATGGCGGGTTTATTGATTATTTGACTTTAAACTGACTCTGAAGGAAGTGTATAAGGGGCGACTATGTCATGCATTTCGTACTCCGGCGATGCCCCATGTTAGTAGGTGAAAGAGCTCAGTATCTTTTGACTGTGGAGTCTATCGTTTTGTCATTGTCTCTTTTGGCGATATATGTTCCATAATGTCGTTTATGAAGATGGGCAGGGCCTTAAGGTTTGCTGTATTTCCGCTTACTGGTACGTGGATATAGATAGGCCAAGTAATACATAATATGGGTAGTCAAGCAGACATCCACGATTGGGGAACATACAGCGGCAGTCAAAACCACTGGCCAGATGGTGACAGTCCAACACGTTCTACACTTTACATATGCACATCGGTGTCCATTGTAGGACTCCAAAAATATTTGCGTTTACACCTTCATCCCATTGTGATCGACCAATCAGAGTACAAGCCGTGACTACGGCACAGCTAGACATATGCACCACCAGCGTGTGTAAGGTTGATGATACCTGTCCATGACATGCAGGACATATGAACAGAAATCCCCAGATTGTCGTGTCCATAGAAGTCGTCCACATCCCAGTCCGCACACATGAAGGATGTGTAATGCGTGCCGTGGGGGTTGCAGCCATGGGATCCTGGGTATGCAAAATGGGGCTCGCTGTTGTTTGGCAGATAATCCGTTGTCCGCCCGTGGGAGGGCTGTGGGTATATGCGTGCCTTAGTCCCCACTAAGGATGCAAAGCATCCACTGGGTAATGCTAAAAGCAGGTGTGAAATGTGTTCAGCCCTACATCAGTGTCCAGTAGGCATTTCCCAAGGATGGACAAGCGTCACGGACAAGATGGCACCCATAATAGCAAACCTGGTGGAATCACACAGCCGTAGTAAGGCATAACACAGGAAATACAGATGGAAACAACAGTAGACACACCCCGTAGACATCCATCCTGCCGTGCGAATCCCGGCGTACACAGCAGCCAAGGTGCTAGCAAGTATGTGGGGATCACCCGCTTCCACTCCGCGGAACACACGGGCGACCTGTGGAACACATAGTAATGGCACACCAACAACGTCAACTAGGAAGGTCATAGCATGGTTAAAGTATGGCGTTCCCACACATAAAGAACATCCTGTCATGAATATATAGGTTCTACATGTACCGGCTGTGTTATAATGGCAATACAGTGGCGGATAGTTCACAATGGGACCTCTGAGGATTACTTAAAGCAGTTGCCAACCTGCAGGACCACAGTAACACCATATGGGTTAATTGTGGAAGGACACGGGTTCCGTAGCACTACATAATATGGGTAGGCAAACAGACATCCGCGACCGGGGAACATACAGCGGCAGTCGAAACCACTGGCCGAATGGACACAGTCCAACATGTTCTACACTTTACATATGCACATCGATGTCCATAGTTGGACCCGATCATTTGTCCTTAGGTGTTGGCAACAGGCTGCTATCGTGCGACCCAGAAGAAGTGACAGCCGTGACTACGGCACAGGTAGATATAAGCACCACAAAGCGTGTACAAGGGTGATGACAAGTGTCCATGAAATGCAGGACATATGAATAGGACTCGCCAGGTCGCCGTGTCCATAGACGTGCGTTCACATCCCATACCCGCACACATGAAGGATGTGCAATGGGTACTGTCGAGGGTTGCAGACATGGGATGGTGGGTATGCATAAATGGGTCTCTGTGTGGATTGGCAGATGGTTCGTTGTCCGCCCGTGTGAGGGGCGTGGCCATGGCATATCGTTACACCGCACTAATAATGCCAATCATCCACGGAAAATGCAGAATGCAGCAGTGTAATGTGTACAGCCCTATACTAGTGTCAGTAGGCAGTTCCCATAGATGGACGAGCGTGCGGCCAGGATGGCACCCATAGCTGCAAACCTGGGGGAATCACACAGCTGTTACAAGGCATAACCCAGGAAATACAGATAGGGACTACAGTAGACACTCCCCATACAAAGCCAGACCGCTGGGCAGATGCGGAGTATACAGCACTCAATCTGCCAGCACATAACTGGGGATCACGGCTTCCATACAGCGGAACAGATGGGTGACCTGTGCAACCATACCAATGGCACAATATCAGCGTCAGCTGGGAAAGACATACGATGGTCGAACTATGGCGTTACCACCAATGAAAGACATCCTTCATTGAATTAATAGGATTGATGTCAATTGACCATGGACAACACCTAATCAACAATAAAGACTCGCTGGCACCCTATGGCCACAAACCATGTCACACATAGGTAGATGGAACAGTCAACATAAACATATCGTGCGACAGGTCACATATGTTATCCAAAGGTTCTTCATAGACATGTATGCGCTATCACCCGTAGGCCCCGTGAGACTAACACATAACATGGGAGCATCCAGGCTTTAAGTATCCACCCTTACACTTCCATTTGTCACTTTCAATGCGAACAATGACCATGTAGCCACAGCATAGAAAGCACAGGCGCACTGCTAACGACACACACGTATGTCAACATGTCAGAAAGCATTCTATGAACACACGTATTACATGATATTGTACTATGCCGACCCCTCAACAATCAGAGACCTAACAATGTATATGGAAGATATGCATAGCATATCACTGTAATACAACGGTACAGAACTGACAGAGTGGACAAATGTATGTTAACCCTACATCTGCATCTACACTACATTCCCGTTACGGGTGTTTGCTCCACCTGCTTCTCAAAGGATGCCTCAACAGTTATCCATCGGTCAGCCCTGGTGTGTGGCCAACCCTCCACCTACTAATCTATCTACAGTCGCATTCTTCAGCATAGCTGAGGAGGTCCCTCCTGTGGTGTTATACTCTAGACGTCGTACAACACCGACTGTAGGCGTGTGCCTTGTGATGTGCCCATAGCCGGCCGTAAGCATCGCCAATCCTGCGGCTGCCCAGGCCGCCCGCTCTAATAGGGCCACCTGTCTAGTAGGCGTGTCACGTAGGTATATCAAGATGGGTGCACCATGTGTTGTGCTGGCGTGCGCAATGTAGCCCCACAGCCTAGGGCACCGGGCGATCTAAGGCAGCTGCCGTCGCAGGGGTAGTACAGTCTGCAGGTATGTGCAGTCGTGCACATGTAACAGCGGTCCACAAGGATACCCATAGTGGCGACAGCTGCACACATGGCTATAGCGGGACACACACACACGGCCATGCATACAGCACACTTAGACATACACACACCATAAATAGGCAAATACACACAAGGTGTATGTAGGTGTATGGGTAAAGTGTCAGGACAGCAAGGATAGCTGTCTGCCATGTAATCCAGCAGATGTCTATGAGGTGTTCTGGAATACGGACAGTGCATGGACAATGTGTGGATATGCAACGTACCACAGTAATATGTGTCAGCCGTGCAAATATGCGATACATGGGGAAGACAGCTGTGCATGGGGGGGGAGCGGTGTGGGCGCAACATAAGTACATAGATATACAAAGAAAGAGATACACACGGGCACATCCGGCAGGCCCGTGAGTGTAATGCACACAGCAGCACCCACCACACCATAGTAGGGTACCGTGGAGAACACGCTACGGAGTCGCCGACCACAAGAAGCACACAAGCAGTACCGTGCTGCGTCCGCCATCCACAAACCCATGGATGGCGCCAGGATATGGGTGTTCGCGTAAACCTCAAAGCCATACCGTATGAACCCATGCAGCTGGGAGCTTGGACACACACACACATGTAGCGCATGGTGATTGACCACACCCCACATACCCAACTGCACAAGCGTACAACACAGGTATGGTATGCGCTTCGTGGACCACCGAGCACACCACCAGCAGAGGCACATGTACAGGTGGGTGGCAACAACCGTACAGGAATGGCGGCTGGTAGGCAAGGTATGTGTTGCGAAGCGTCTAAAAGCATGTTCATCCGCAGAGGCAGCTGCAAAACACACACACACACACACAAGGGCGGAGTCGAACCTCGCCTATCTACATGAACTCACTACAGTATGAAGCATTTACAGAGCAGCTACCGAGTTTACTGAACAGGCGCTGTCAGAGGCATACTTGTAGGCTGCTGGCGTCACCCGCAAGACAATAGTTGGCAATAGGCAAGGTATGTGTTGCGGGCGTCTAAAAGCATGTTCATTCGCAGAGGCAGCTGGAAACACACACACACACACACACACGGAAGGGGCGGAGGCGAACCTCGCCTATCTACATGAACTCACTACAGTATGAAGCATTTACAGAGCAGCTACCGAGTTTACTGAACAGGCGCTGTCAGAGGCATACTTGTAGGCTGCTGGCGTCACCCGCAAGACAATAGTTGGCAATAGGCAAGGTATGTGTTGCGGGCGTCTAAAAGCATGTTCATTCGCAGAGGCAGCTGGAAACACACACACACACACACACACACGGAAGGGGCGGAGGCGAACCTCGCCTATCTACATGAACTCACTACAGTATGAAGCATTTACAGAGCAGCTACCGAGTTTACTGAACAGGCGCTGTCAGAGGCATACTTGTAGGCTGCTGGCGTCACCCATAAGACAATAGTTGGCAATAGGCAAGGTATGTGTTGCGGGCGTCTAAAAGCATGTTCATTCGCAGAGGCAGCTGGAAACACACACACACACACACACACGGAAGGGGCGGAGGCGAACCTCGCCTATCTACATGAACTCACTACAGTATGAAGCATTTACAGAGCAGCTACGAGTTTACTGAACAGGCGCTGTCAGAGGCATACTTGTAGGCTGCTGGCGTCACCCGCAAGACAATAGTTGGCAATAGCCAAGGTATGTGTTGCGGGCGTCTAAAAGCATGTTCATTCGCAGAGGCAGCTGGAAACACACACACACACACACACACGGAAGGGCGGGAGGCGAACCTCGCCTATCTACATGAACTCACTACAGTATGAAGCATTTACAGAGCAGCTACCGAGTTTACTGAACAGGCGCTGTCAGAGGCATACTTGTAGGCTGCTGGCGTCACCCGCAAGACAATAGTTGGCAATAGCCAAGGTATGTGTTGCGGGCGTCTAAAAGCATGTTCATTCGCAGAGGCAGCTGGAAACACACACACACACACACACACACACGGAAGGGCGGAGGCGAACCTCGCCTATCTACATGAACTCACTACAGTATGAAGCATTTACAGAGCAGCTACCGAGTTTACTGAACAGAGGCTGTCAGAGGCATACTTGTAGGCTGCTGGCGTCACCGCAAGACAATAGTTGGCAATAGCCAAGGTATGTGTTGCGGAGCGTCTAAAAGCATGTTCATTCCCAGAGGCAGCTGGAAACACACACACACACACACACACACACACACGGAAGGGGCGGGGGACGAACCTACGCCTATCTACATGAACTCACTACAGTATGAAGCATTTACAGAGCAGCTACGAGTTTACTGAACAGGCTGTCAGAGGCATACTTGTAGGCTGCTGGCGTCACCCATAAGACAATAGTTGGCAATAGCCAAGGTATGTGTTGCGGGCGTCTAAAAACAGGTTCATGCGCAGAGACGGCTGGAAACACACACGCACACACACACACAGACATGGAAGGGGCGGGGGCGAACCTCGCCTATCTACATGAACACACTACAGTATGAAGCATTTACAGAGCAGCTACCGAGTTTACTGAACAGGCGCTGTCAGAGGCATACTTGTAGGCTGCTGGCGTCACCCAAGACAATAGTTGGCAATAGCCAAGATATGTGTTGCGGGCGTCTAAAAGCATGTTCATTCGCAGAGGCAGCTGGAAACACACACACACACACACACACACGGAAGGGCGGGGGCGAACCTCGCCTATCTACATGAACACACTACAGTATGAAGCATTTACAGAGCAGCTACCGAGTTTACTGAACAGGCGCTGTCAGAGGCATACTTGTAGGCTGGTGACATCACCCACAAGACAATAGTTGGCAATAGCCAAGATATGTGTTGCGAAGCGCCTAAAAGCATGTTCATTCGCAGAGGCAGCTGGAAACACACACACACAGAGACACACACACACACACACACACACACACACACGGAAGGGCGGGGGCGAACCTCGCCTATCTACATGAACACACTACAGTATGAAGCATTTACAGAGCAGCTACCGAATTTACTGAGCAGGCGCTGTCAGGAGGCATACCCCTCGTGGGTGGTATCATTTGCAGAGGCAATGCGCCCGATCGGGAGTTAGCTCAGAGTCGCGATCACGCAGCCTGTTAGCATCCAAGGTCGCCGTACAGTAACGCGTTAGTGCTGCAGTCGGGAATACCAACTACCTACTGATCAGTACATCACTGCCTACTGGGCATGCTCAGACACTCAGACTCGGCACAGAGCAGACATGCATACACATGGTGCGACGGCATGGGTGGCGGAATGTGGACCGTCGTGTGTGTCCAGCCACACAACAACCTGGCCATGCCACAGGCGTGGCCGTTGCGAAGCGGCTACAGGCATGCATCCCGGGTATAACTGCCGTCGGCCGCGGTGTGCACTGTGCTGTGTGTCTATCTACACAGCTGCCTACTGGGCATGCTCAGACACTTAGACTCGGCACAGAGCAGACATGCATACACATGGTGCGACTGCATGGGTGGCGGAATGTGGACCGTCGTGTGTGTCCAGCCACACAACAGAAACCGCGCCATGCCACAGACATGTCCGTTGCAGCGGGGAATATCTAGGTGCAATTAACCATGTGTATGACTGGCCTACAGTTTGTTGCAAGCTACAGACAACCCTCCCAAACACAGGATTACCTGCACAGACGTCCTGAGGACACTGGTGAGTGTGCATGCTCTCACAACAGCGCCGTATTGGGTGACATGAACCACCCATACATAGCCTGGGAACATTACCCATGGCACAACACACTACGCCACTGGTCCCAGGTGTTCTCACACCTGGCCACTGTTAAACAGCCATGTACCATACACACTAGGGGGGGATGTCTGACAGTTCCGCCCATCACACATGGTGTGG
Source organism: Protopterus annectens (assembly GCF_019279795.1). NCBI lineage: Eukaryota > Metazoa > Chordata > Ceratodontiformes > Protopteridae > Protopterus > Protopterus annectens. The sequence continues at coordinate 1,481,028,556 of NC_056741.1, forward strand.
ATATGCCCCACACAGGATGTACAGCCCTCAATGGTGATGCCAGACCGTATAGTGGATCCACTGGTCATCCACATCATGCACCCAACACCGGCATGGGGGACCTATGTGATGACCTCTCCACAACAAACCACACACATCATACGACCGGTGTGGTACCCTACACGTCCTCCATGCCAGTGTTGAACACAGGCCAGGCTGCAAACCGCCTAACGACTGCCTTCTCTGAGCACCCACATGCATGTCTGCAACAGGCAAACATGATAACATCAGGACCTTGTCCACCACAGGTAGGCACATGGTGTGGTGGACCCCAGCCACTGACAAGCTGTACATCACCAGTTGGAGCTAATACATGACAGAGTAATGTCAGTACCAGGGATACCATCTCCCATCCATACCGGCGTCACCATACGGCCACACATACACTCATCCACGGCCGCTTGTGGGAGTGGTACTGCAGAGGGCACATGAGACAACCATAGGGCCTTCCCTAACTGTGGTAAGGACATGGTTGGGGGCGCACAGAACATGGCGGAAATAGTCGGAATGGTACAGCGGTCACTGCACCCACAGACATTGTCAACAAACCTGCGGACATGTTCCATGCACATCCACCCCAAGAGGGACATATCCATCCCACCGGACTGTAGCCTCCGAAACATCGCATATGGCCTGGGTGATCCCATATCTCTATGGCGGTTGACACAGCACCAATGGGCACCGATGGTGTCCCTGGCTGTGTGCTACCCATCCTCATTGGCGCCCTCGGCCCACACATGCGGCCACTGTGTCATGTTAGCCTTACTATGGGCTATGCCCCGATGGATGGCATGTGGCATCTGTGGACCCACTATGCCAGGGTAGTGCTCTTATGGACTGTAGACAGCCACACCCTATCAGCTTGACAAGCCTTGTCTGCAAAGCTGTGGGGAGGTCCATATAGGTGCCCATGGATACAGACAGCGGTGTACAGCCAATACCGTGACATACCCACAACAACATAGTCAAGTCGCGGTTCCTACCTCCCGAACCTGCTCGTCCTATCTGGAGTGGTCACCAAGGCCATTGATGGGGATATGCGGCTTTGCACACAGTACCATGCCTGGTGGTAGCGTTCAGAGCACACTTCACATGGGACTCATGGAAATGCTCGCAAGCATACATGTGGGGACATATGTCACCCGATGCTTCTCAGAAAGGTTGGAGGTCACACCACACAGGGTTGGTGTTCCTGTTGCCGTGTCACAGTCATCTCTGGTCTCCACTGGAGGCCCACAGGGCTCAGTCCTGGGCCCCCTGCCATCTGACATTGAGCGTCCAATGTGCATACAATCATAGGGGATTGTGGCAGACAAGGTATGCAGATGACTACACACCGGCCACCATACCCAACACCCCATGTGACACGGACATCCACCTAGGGCGTCATAGACATGTATAACTGGTGCCAGAGCTATGGCCTGCTACTACATGCCAGAGAAGGTGCAGCCCTACCCAGTGTGAAGGACATGTTCGTCCCAATGTCACATGTAGGTGGTACGCCATTAAAGATGGTGGACATGTTCAGGAAATGGCTACCACACCTGTCGGTAACCTCTGTCAACACACACAATGGCAATGTGGGTGTGAAGACATTCCACTGTGGCCTCCTGGTCTGGATGGAATCGCATCCACATCAGGGGTGTTCATTGTACCCTGTACACATCACACACCAGAGCAATGACTGCGTACAATGGCACATCTGGCCTGTAGCTAACCTGGCGCCTGCAGCACTTTCGGAAGGACCGCCAAGCGTTCCACAAGGCGGGGATGGCGGTGCTAGGACATGTGTCACAAGCTGCGGCCAAGGGGACTCCGGCTGTAAATCTTCACAGCACATCTGCTCCGTGGTGATCTGTGCCTGGCATACACGGCCATGTCTGACCTGGGTGACATGGGCATATTCCACCTCCCAGGCTCCAGGCAAACATGGGCACAGAAGTGACTGTCAAACACCTCAACACAAAGATGAGTGAGACGTGCTGGGGAACAGGGTTAACGGCCAGACACCCCCTACAACACGGAGAGAGTGCCAGCCCATGTGAAGGAAAGGCCCTGACTGCCTTCGTCCAGGACTGATAATGGCGTGTGGATGTGTGGCGATAGTTATCGCCAGGCAACACCTGTGTGTCACTGCTAGACCAGGGACTGGGGACTGATGGATGTGGCATCCCCATCCTGAGGGGTGTTAGCAGCCACACACAGTCATGCTAGGTCCACACATGTCGTAGGGCACATACCCTGTTACGTTCGTAATGTCGCCTATGTACCTATGTAGGGGTCCATGCGGATCGCGGGTAACTGTGCTATGCTGATGTTGCCAGACATGCCTGTGGGTACCCCACGACTACCGTGGGGAACTAATTACAGTGCTCCCAGTAGGCGCGTGCAAGTACACCATCAGTATCATACGGGTTAACTGCACCAACATGGTGCTACACATGTAACCACCACACATACTGTGTACACATATCAATGAATGCTGCACCTGTCCTGCATGGTATGTCTGCTGCATGATGTCAGTGCACAACCCACATCACATACACACCTGTCACCAGCCATACACACACACCACAACATACACATCACGTACTATGCGGACACAGGTATCACATACACCTCTCACTATCTTGTCCACCCTGTGCATCAGAATATGTTAGCTTAACCGTGCAGTGATGGTGTAGCTCACAGTTATCGCGGCAGAGACTTCATCATATGCACAGGGTGATGTGTGCCACAGGCATGGGCTGTACCAATGGATGACATCATGTGTGTGTGTAAGGGCCTGTGCATTGACTGGGCATGACTGTGTAGATTGCATGTGGGTGTGGTGGAGCCCTACAGTTGTGTCTGCTGTGTGTGGGTTTGTGTGTACACAGTTCAGTCATCTGTGATGCCTACGGGGTATGCTTGGCAGCCCCAGACTGTACAGTGCAGGTGTTACGGCTCACTGTGTCTGCCGGCGGCGGCGTGACCAGCGCCTGCCTGGGGTCGCCGGACACGACCCGGGTGGAGTGCGGACTGTCCACTCTCCGATGTCACATGTCCGCTGGAAGCGTGCCGCCGGGGCCGTCCAGGGCCACGTCCACGTGGCCTGCTCTGTCCTGGTGTGGATGGTGTAGTAGCAGCTGCACTGCTGCTGCTACCAGCACTGTCTGGGTGGGCATGGGAGGTGGCGCGCACGCTGACCTGCACCAGGTGGTGTTGCTGGCCCACGTGCCCTATGCCTCACCCTACCTGGTGTTCCTGCACGGACTGCGCGCTCAAGGATGGCCATGCCTCGGTCCAGGATCCCAGCCATGTCACCCAATCTCCTATCCAGAACATCGGCAAGATGCTGTTGTGCATTCGCCAATGCCTGGATGTTGTCATTCAAGGTGCAGATTGCAGACCTCTGCAGCCTCTGCCCTTCCTGGTTCTGCCGTTAACGGCGTGCCTGCGCCGCCATTACAGTCTGGAACATGCGTCTGGTAATACCAGCTGCTGCACCTGTACGGCAGGTGTATGTCTAGCGGTGCTCCCCCTACGAGCAGCACCTGCCACATGCCTGCGTGGCACTGCACCAGTCCTTACACTGGCAACATCGTGTGTACCCACACCTTCTGCAGCCACCACACATTCCTGCTCGGTGCCAACAGACGCTGACTGACCGTCATCTATGGGCAATGGTGTTGGGGTATGTGTCGGCATCTGAACCGTGAGCGGGGTTGAAAGGGACGTAAGTGTGATGTTCTCCATTGGCACAGTGTCTGCCTGTGACGACCCTGCCTGTGCCTCATGCACATGGTCATCACCACTAGTATCTGTGGGGACACTAGCATCAGATTGACCGCGGGAGGGAACTCACCTACAGCACCTGTCAATACAAAGACATACCATCGGTTACAATACAGACACACACACACACACACACACACACACACACACACACACACACACACACACACATCATGCATGTGATAATGCAGGTGGCATGCAGCATTCACACAACACAGACCAGTGAATGCAGACCAGACATTCATAGTGGCAGTATGTACACTGCCCTGGTGGGAACAGTACAACAGGCAGGTGTCTTTTAGTAGGCATGCAGTACACACATTCATGGTAGTTTGCATGCATCAGCGTGATACACCGTGTGGCCACAGGCGAGTTGACAGTACACATGGCTGCCGACACTATGTAATGTACACCGCAAACATGTGCGGTATCATGTGGACATGTGGCGATGGTGTCCCACCGCATCCACCACATCACAGCGGCTGTCGCGGTGCAGTGTTATGTGTACAGTCTACAGATACAATGTATGGGTAACAGGGATGTCTGTGCAGGTACGGTTGCTGTGAGCTGTGTACATAGCTATACAGTGTGGAGTCGCGGGCTCTGTGCCACTGCACAGTAGCAGGACACAGTTGTGTGTCTGTGCGATCGTGACCTGGACACATTACATTGCCATGTCTGTAAGTCAGTTCAGCTGCTCAGCAGCACATATATGGTGGACATTGGAGGCACCTGTAGTAGCTGTGGAGAGGCATTCCATGTCACTGGTGTACTACATCGGATGTCCAGGGGTCCACTACAGTGATGACCCCACTATGTGTGTACAGGGTGCAACGGTGACTACCCACTGTGGATGTGCTGTGTGGCAACATGCCTGTAGGTATCGACCATGGCCTTGTCTGTCTGGGTCATTGACAATTGTGTGTGGTGGACATCGTGCACACAGCCCTGTGGTGGCCCATGTGACATACAACCATACTAGTGTGAGGTGTCACATTCCCTACGGATATGCAGACAGTGTGGAAGTCTGCTATGTTGTGCATAGGTCATGTCATGGTGTGACAATGCTGCAGCCAGACATCCACGTGCATGGGACATGGCATGTGCCATGTCTGGCGTGTGCACCGATGCAGGGGCATAGGTCACATTGGTAACACCTGTGCTCTGGCCAGATCACAGCTCACTATGTGGTACTGTGTGCATACTGCACTGGCATACCAATGCATACTACACATGCAGCCATTGTGGAACACCTACACCATTGTATGCATAGCTGAATGCACGTAACACACCAATAGGTTGTGTGGTGTCATGCCACTCATGCTAACGGTTGTATCTACTGTACATGGGTGGTGTGTGTGTCGGGTGGTGCAACCTGTATACCGTGACTGGGGCACACACAGGTGAGCATGTAATGCCTGGACACATGGGGAATATCAATACAGCAGTTCATGCCTTTGACTAGCAACAGACTTACCTGCAACAGACCCTTGTCCTTGCGACCGCCAGGCGTACCTGTAAAGGGATTACACAAAGGTATACACATTAGCCATTACTATCTCCACGGTCAGCACTGTGCATGTCACATCATGCATCTGTGAGTTAGCATGTGCTATGCACATGTCTGCTAACACAACATAGCATACTATAGTTTGCATCTTGTGTGGCCATATACCTGGCATGTATTGCTATATCATGTGTTGTACTATGACACCCACGTCGCTCATCATACAAACATGCAACACTGACTTACCAGGCGGCTCCAAGCTCATAGTTCGGGAGACACCCACCTCCACGATGGGCGCATGTGTTTCTGCGTGTTGTTCCGTGGGTGTCCCCAGACTGGCCAGGAGCTCCTCCGTGGCTGTGAGTGGGGGCTGGGTTGGTGGCCCACCACCTGTCCCACGTTGTTGCCTGGCGATTGCAGCGGCACGCTGTCTTGCATGCCGGATCAGGTCTGTGCAGTGCCTGCGGATTTGCTGATAGGTGCGGTTGTATCCGCCCAGGCTGTTCACCCTCCTGCACATCTCCTCCCACATCTCCTGTCGTTCCTGTGCCTGCTGTGGCACATGGCTGAATAACGCGCGTGGTTACTATGGAGGTATGGGATTATCACCTCCTCCTCCTGTCGACTGAAAGGTGGAAGGGGGGAACGTGGCATTATCTGGAAGACATAATGATGGTGGCGGGTCACATTCACACTGCTGTGCTGGCATACTGTTGGAAATACATTGCTATGACATATGCGACATCTGCACAGTGATCTGTGAAGGCATCGTGACAGTGACACAGCCGATGTTTTGGCTTAACACCATTGAGCAGTGGGTGTCACATCATATCTGTGTGCCACCCCATCACACTGTACCGCACCATGTAGATGTTAGCCTGCTGTGGACATGTGTACCTGGCTGCACCTATGTCCATATCACTTGGCATAGGTCCCCATGTGGCGTCGGTGCTACTGTTCACCTGGACGCTGTGTATATGTCAGTACACATCACGTCTGTGTCCATTGTGATCGTCAGCAGCGGCACTGTACACATACACATGGACACCTGCACATGCATGTGTTGTGCCATGTACATCCACACAGCACTGTACGGGTGTTGGACAACTTGCCACAGCTCACCTGTGTTGCACATGTGATAGACATGGGGCAATGTGTAACCATGACACATTAGCAGGAAAGGCCATGCATAGCATGTACACACACACATTGTGCAGAGCATCACACAGCACCTGTAACACGACAGGGTGCATCACCGCCACATTACTGCTGTGTATGGTTGATAGTGAGAGTGCCTTTTGTCCATTGCACCATGTAGGACTGTGATAGCTCATGCAGCCTTGCTGGTCAGGTCTGCATGATATGGCAGGGTATGCCACATACATGGCACTGGGTTGTGATCCACCTGGGGTTGGCCGGTATTGGCAGGGTGGCTGTCCATTCCATATGTCATTGCTGTGTGTATATGGACATTCAACATGTTTATCACCATGGTGTGGACACTGTCCTCAAGCGAGGTATGCTGTGCGCTGCTTGCTGAGGGTGTGTCTGGTGCATGCAGGTATCACACATCCATGCATACACTGTAGCCCTGGCAGGTGCTATGTGCTGGGATATTGATCAACACAGTGCTGTATGTGGACACACAGCGCTATCCCGTGCACATGGATGGCTGCCTGCACTGATGTGGGTACCACATATGTGTACATCCAGTGCCTGCTGCCACCCCCATGTCTGCTGCTGCACTACACCACCATCCCTCCCTCTGTGAATGTGGTGTTGGGCACAGCATAGGTATCCATGTATGGGGACAGGGATGTTCACATAGCAGGCCCACTGATGGTATCGTCGATCTGACCATACCGTATGGCGCACCCTCACACATACAACCCATTCATATTGTTGTTCTAGCGGTGACACAGCTATATTGCTATGCGGAGGCATTCACGAACATACATACACAGCGGCATGCACGTCCATCTGCGGCATTGCCTGAACTATTGCTGTGGTTCAGCACATAGCGAGTTTGACTGCAGCTGGCGCAGGCCTACTGTGCACATGTCTACTCGGTAGGCCTGTTCTACAGTAGGCATCTGTGATGTGCTGTGCACATCTCATATCTGCACATTTGGTTGGTGTCCATCGGTCCACGGGCCAGTGGTGGGACATACAGGGATGTTGCTGAACATATATGCATGCAACCCTGTACAGCTGTAACGCTAGCCTCTCAGATGCTCATGTGTCGTGGACGTGAACACCGTACACACACATGTGGTTGTGGGCTGCCGTCCGTACCCATCTCCACCTGTGGGTTGCTATCATCCCACACACTCCTTGTATTGTATGTTCAGGCTATGCACCTATGTGGGGCTTGTGGCCATGCAAGACGATACTATATGCCTTTGCACCCATCACAGACAATGTCACACAGGTACACCGGCGGACGTACGCGTCACAGCCTGTTGCCAGCACATCACATGTGGTGCACACATACAACATCTCCTGTGGGACATGGTCAATTGTACGGGCATGTCCAGCGGTCACATGCCACAGCTAACCCTACATGACGGCTATGCAGCACATGTGTCTGTACACCTACTGTCACATGTACACGAGCAATGCCCCCCTACCTACATCACATGGTACTACCTGTGGGGTATGTGCGTCTGCATCCATGCTATGGCCATAGATGACAATTGTACATCAATATGTGCAACATACCTAATTGGGGGTTGTCATGTGCACATGTTCCACGTGTCAATGCATTGTTTGTGTCTGTTGGCTGGTCATTGTTGTGCATGGTTAACATGGCTGCCATAGCGTACTGTGTGTGATTTCAGGTACTTCATTGGCCTACCAGCATTGTACATTTCCACAGCACATTCCAGCCATCATGTAGCCATCTTAGATGACAGTGGGAGGTGTTCCACCATGTGCACATATGTCACACAGTACGAGGGTGACTGACACACATTGTCAGGACTGGGTTCTGACTGCTGTAGATGTGTGTAATGGTGTTTACGACCATGACTGCGCCAGATGGTGTCATCTGGATGTGTAACATTCACAACACACACCTACATTCACATAGCAGCACATCGTCCACGGCGATGGACATTACGGCATGAACACTGTGTGCGGTATGTCTGTATGACCACTGCATATATCACTGGTAGCCACCAGCATGGCTGCCTACAACAGCAGTGTGTATCCTGTGCAAACATGAGTTACACCTGTCACAACACACCTGTGTCAGATGGCCCTGTAGTGGGTGACAGTGCAGTTCCATACATCCTGTAACAGTATACATCGTGCACCACTATGTTGCAGACATGTGAACGGCTGTGCTACTCGACATATGCACACATGAGACATCACCTGGTACACCGTGTCTGCCTTGCCACCTGCTATTGCGGCCACCCTGTGATGACATTGTGCGGCCCACATAGACTGGCACATGTGATGGCTCAATGGTGAATTAACCCTCGGATGTGTGTGTCTAGCCAGGTGTCCAGTAGCCAGTGGTCTGCGCAGGGATACTGGACATTGCCCTACTCTGTCACTGGGACTGTTGACTATGGTCATACTGTACTTATGCAGGCATGTGGTGTTTGTCCAGTCTGATAGTCGTGTTCAACCACACTACCGTGGCACACATGACCTGTGGACATCTGCCTAAGGTGTGCAGCCCACATGTCCATCTTCACATGCTATGCTGCCTGTGCAGCACTGTCACATGTCTGTCTCCGGCAGGGCTGTCACAGGTAGGCACAGCATGCAGTGATGTGTGACAATGCTTACACCCTCCACTGTGCTGTACACAAGCACTGCACACACAATGCAGCGCATGTCATTAATCTGCAGTGCCTGGGACCTGCCCCCATGGCCTACGGCACACCTGCCAGTCAGATTGTACACAGATCATACCTCCCAGGCACATACCTGGACTGCATCACACATGGGTGGGTGGTTCCCACAACACAGTGATTTACACACATACTGTATATTCCGAGACACATTGCATCATGGGTAATCCATGTTCAGATACCCATGTTAAGTGACCGCTCGCACATTGTGACACCTGACGGTGAATACACTGTACACCACAGGTTACATGCTAGCCGTGTTGGCATACTGTACATTGCACCTAGGACAGTTGCTACTGCCATGTATTGACAGCATCACACACGTCATGGGTATATGGACTCCCATGTACCCACACATGCTTGGCCATGCAGTACACATAGCTGGGTGACACATTACACAACACATACCACACCTACACTACCCTCGGCATGCACCAAACCTCCATGTGTCTGTGTGCTATGCCTACAGACATCCCCCCTCTGTTTGCTGAACATCCATGCTTCTCAGCCCTACTAGCCACACCCTAGACACCGCGACCATCGCAGCATGCATGGTACATACTCTACAGCGGTACTACCGACATCCACTGACAGAGGTAGTTGATGGCATGGCACCCGTCACGATGGACAGTCTACGTGACCATGCCGACACATATCACAGTGCACCTCCGCTACATTTACGCGGTGGTAGGGACCAGGCTATTCCACACAGGGACATGGTGGTACTGGCCTTTTCACAGGCACCACAGTGGTATGCCTGTTCCATGCACATGTGCTGTATGGGCACATGTGCAGGCTGTTGCATGGTACTTACTTTCACATGTGTGTGGTGTGTCACTTGACAGTCATGGTGTGTCGTCATGGTGAATCACATACTCCACAGATAGCTACCTACACATGACTGCCATAGATTGCAGTGTGGGCCCTCACGCGGTGTGGTGGTATGTCTCTGCTGTTTGGCTACATCCACATTCAATGCAGCATACAACACTCATGCAGGCATTGGCGACTCAGATGTTGCTGGCATCGTGCCTGCCAATGGGGTACCTACCAACAATACACAGTCTCACTCACTACAGGGTTCCAATCCATGGCTGGACATTGTGTTAGCCCTGTGGACACATACATA